>NC_041361.1:7223180-7520680 GCF_900634415.1 Cottoperca gobio
TGTCCCGTCGTCTTTTCCCACACCCTTCTCACACTCTCTGCCGGCTTTGACAGGAAAAGAATGAGAGTCAACTCTCACCCTCATGTGACTCAAAGTTAGAAGGTTTTACACGGACCAACATACTCCAATACGGACATGCGCTACAGTACTGACATACGGATCCACTTCAGAGGAAGGATGTACATGTTGGACTAGCAGCCGGAGAGACAGGCACAAGGAGGGAAGGTGTGTGTGTGTGTGTGTTTAGGAACAAGAACGTGGGGGAGGTGCAGTCCTGCGGTATAAAAACACCCACCCGAACCAGGCGACAGACAGCTGGAGCGACAAACAAGGGGGCACATGGAGAGAAGAAAGTGAGAAAAGTGAAAGCCAGAGTACATTAAAGGAGGTTTTACAACAGCCAAGGACCACACAGACCGAGGAGAGATGAGGCGACGAGTGGACATGTGAAAGAGAAAGGAAAGAATGGGCTGAACGAGGTGTGGAGAGGGAACACATGGCTCCTTCGGTTCTCGAGGGAGGGAGAGAGAGAGAGAGAGAGAGAGGAGAGAGAGAGAGAGAGAGAGAGAGAGAGAGAGAGAGAGAGAGAGAGAGAGTAGAGAGAGAGAGAGAGAGAGAGAGAGAGAGAGAGAGAGAGAGAGAGAGAGAGAGAGCCCAGCTGGCGTGGGGGAGGAGAGAGGAGGGAGACAGGGGAGAGCTGGGGAGGTGATAGTGTGGGGTGGGATAGGAAGATGAAGAAAGATGTAGCCCTGTTCTCCCAAACTCGGGTGTTTTCCATCTCATCTGTGTGAGTGTGTGTGTGTGTGTGTGTGTGTGTGTGTGTGTGTGTGTGTGTGTGTGTGTGTGTGTGTGTGTGTGTGTGTGTGTGTGTGTAAGGGTGAATTTAAGGGACTCACAGCTGTCCTCCTCCTCAGTGATAGCGCTGACAACATAACAGGCGTACACGAAGCCCAGGAGCTGTGAACAAGCAAACAAGAGAGGTTAGACTTCGCAGAGCTGGCAGTGTGCAGTTGAAAAACAGCTGTGCGTTTGCTTTGATGGACAACAAGATACAGCATCTGAACATCTGAAAAGTGAGAGTTTTGTGAGTATGCAGCCTCAGTTTTGAGAGACGGTGGCTGCGTGTTTATCAAGTGCAACTCATGGGTAACTATCAAATAAAAAATGACAAACAATTTACAGGTTCCAGCTTCTCAGATTTTTAGATTTGCTACTTTTCTTAAGTTCCCTTCAGATCTTTAGAGCTTTATCGCATCTTTCAGCTCATTGTTTTGATTTTCCAACCCGCAACTTCACTGTTTTTGGTTCAGTCACAGTGCTCGCATCGGTGTTATTTTTGACCACAGCCATCAGCCTTTAACAGGAACAAACCCATTGAAAACCCAATCTGCCCAGCACCAAACAACAGACACACAAAGTTAGAGATTAGCTAGTGAACATAGTAAGGCATATAGCTTCTGAAGAGCCAGATATTTCCATCAGGAGTTGGTGGAAATCAAAAAAGCCCTAAAAAGGAGAGTTGATATTTGCTTTACATACATCAGGTGTCCAGAAACAAGGATGCTGAATGTGTAAATGTACAACAGTTTGCCCAAAGTTCGCCAGATCCCCTTAAAAAGGTGATAGGGTGTCAATAATGTGTTCAAACCTCTACAGTGATCGACTGTAATAGCAGTGTTGGCCATGCTTACAAAAACAGGGCTCATAGAGTGTCCATACTGTAGTAGCTACAGTATATGCACAACCACACCAGAAAGCAACAAAGCTGAGCGAGTGCACAAAATGACTGTACGCCGACGCTCGTGCGGGCAAACAGTGCTGAGAATAGCCTGCGGAACTAGCAGATGGCTGTCTCAGAAACAAACACAGTGAGAGACAGACACCAAGAGACATCCTTTCTCCACCCAGCCATCCATCCATCATTTGGCACTCTGCCATGCCAATTAAAACAGCATCGGGCACGCTGCCCTCCTCGCACACTGAGTACACAAACACAAAACCCAAGAGGGATCGACTGTCTGTGATGGTGGCTATTTATATAACATTCATTCAACCTATAACTTAACTTGGCCTGTGTAATTATAGGAGGAACAAAGATGACGTGCAATTTGCGGGTCTTTCATCTCTACATTTGGGTTTGTTTCCTGTTTTTTATGCGTACAATATATTTGGACTTGATTGAAGTTCATCCAGATGTAGATTAAATGTTTTATTTATGAATGAGACGCAGGTGCGGTGTCTAGTAGAAAAGGGAATGGGTCTGTCTCTGTGTGGGCTAGATAGGATACACATAACTCTTCCCTCTGCTTATCTCTCACTCAGTTTTTTCTCTCTAGTATCTAATTGCTGGTCTCACCCCATCCATTACAGTAGCGGGGAAATGGAGGTAAATTAGCATATGTATAAAGCCAGTGTCAAATACAAGATGATGTTAACAGCATGGGGCACACCCGGTTTTCAACGTCATTGTGTCAGTGTGGGTTTTTCCTGTAAAAGTGTGAGTCAGGCGTGTGCTTGTATGAGTTAATATCCATGCATGCAGTGCACATCTGTTTAATTTTCATAAAGGGCTCTGATCGCTGTTGTGGTCTGGGATTGATGCAAAGCCAATATGTTACAGCAGAGGAGACTTGAGACTGAGAGAAATGCAGAGTGTTTGTGTAGCATATATCCAGATGGGTGACAAATTAAAAGAAATCCCAACATTAAGTGTATCAGTAAGCCGTGAGCTGCCAGAACAGCTTCAATGCGCCTTGTCATATTTTCTAAAGCCCCTCTCACAAAAGCACTGCAAGCCTGAAATTATCTAGACATTACTCGGAGGAGGTGGACATCAAATGGTCTTTAACCTGCCAACTCCCTAGTACAAAGTGTGGAAAAACATTGCTCCCTCATTCATTTCAATGAGACCACAGATGCTAAGAGGTCCGGGGGAAGAAAAGCCCAAAAAGAGACCTTAGCCTTACTGCACACACATAAATAGCAGTTATGATTAGACTAATCCAACACAGCGGATACTTCATGAAATGTCATACCTTTAATCAGTTAATGCCAAAACTTGGGAGTGAGCCCGCCACTTCTCAGTAATGGGAAATCACCACCATTTCTCACTCCTCGACCGATAATCGCTGACCGCAAGAAAGCCGGGAAAAAAAAATAAAAAATAAAATATCTGCTCATGTCTGTGGTCCCACAAAGGGCTGATCTTAAACCACTTTGGCTTCTAGTTTTCTTTTCAATGGCTTCGGTACATTTAGTGTGACGTACATGGAGCTAACAAGATCAGAAGTGAACACTTGGTGGCTTTTTGCTGGAGGCATTGCTGTCCTTAGCCAATATAGGTCAGTGTCCTCAATAACAAGTGACAATTCCACTTATATATCCTTGCATATTAAATAATCACACTCATTAATCCTCCCCCCGCACGCTCCCACACACACACAGTCCCTGGCTTTCTTCTTCGACTCCCCACTGTCACTTCTGGAGTTCAGGGATCATTTTGGAGATTGATGTCAAATTAATTAAGCTCATAAAGCCCCCGCATGTCCTCTGAGGCTCTATGTCAGTCTGCCTGTGAGGACGTGCCAAACTCAAGTCAACTCATTTAGCTGCCAATCATTGTTTTCCCCCCTTTCACTCTGCACTTTTTTCTTTAAGTTAGTCAATTTTTAAACACAGTTCTCCACATCACTGTCATCACAACCTGCAAATCTCCTCTCTTAATCTTTCCATGTGTCCTTTTCCATCAATTATTTGTCTCTCTCTGTCGTCCACTGTCTCTGAGTCTTGCTCACTGCGGAGGTCTAAATCCTACATCCTATATGCCTTCTCTATTTAAACTTGTATTTAAATAGTTGTGCAATAAGTTGATTAAGATTAAGAAGATTGTCAGAAAACGTATTTATATTTTGGATAATGGATTGATTATCGTGATTTATCGAGCAACAAGACAACAGTCATGCTAGCAGCTCTGCGAGTCTGTACATCTGCATGCATCATGCTAACATGCTCCAAATGACAATGCTAACATGCTAACAATGCTAACATGTTCAGCAGGTATAATGTTTACCATCTTTGTTTAGCTTGTTGGACAAATTTATATTTTGACCTGATGATGGCGCTATATGATAAAGGAATCACAAGAGTGACAAATCATGCAAATCAAATCATTCCCTGGCGACATCTTTTGGCAATACATCCAATAATCAACTAAGACATTTCATTTGAAACCACAAATATCACCCTCATGGTCCTCACTAGCGGAAACGTCAAACAATCACAACTGTCTACAATTTGTGCCAATTTATCAGGTAGATGTTGTGATATTTCACAAGATAATTGAACATTTGGACACGGGGAATCCTCTGGGGAGCTTGAATGTCTGTACTCATTTTCATAGCAATCCATTTTACCACTAAATATATTTCCATCTGTAAGTACTGGAACGATCCAGCCAACATGGCTAAAAACACTTGAACACTCAAACATTTTATATTGTTGTCGGTTTTATATCATATTAATTGAATCTCTTTCAGTTTTGGCAATTTGAATATGCCACCCTGGGCTCATTCTGAAGGGCTTTTCAGTATTTTAAAAAGGCGACAAATCGAAGATTTAAAAAATAAATAAACAGATAAATCAATAAGGACAATAATTATTGGTTCCAGCTCTATATACATTTGTTTTCGGAGTTCATATGAATTTAGAGATGCCTCCTGTCCACGGTCAACTCGCCTGTGCACATGTGTGTGCAGTGATGGATATCTGAGTCGATGTACAAGCTAATTAACACACTATTGATTGTGGCTCGGTGTCAAGTGCACCATAATGAACGGAATTTGTGTGTAAAATATATCACATGGGTGAGAGGAGCAGCAGAAAGAGAGACGGAGAGAGGGGTTGTGCAGATGTCTTGTAGGTTAATTACAAAAGACTTTCGGGCTGACAATTAAGCGCATGCATCTCAGTGGAATATTAGATGTGTGTTTATGAGAACATTATGAGACAGGGACACACACTCGGACACACACAAGGACACACGGACACCTTACTGGACCACAAGGAGTTGTTAAGTGTCTGTGGTGCTGATTTGCATCTTCCACATCAAATAACTGCAAATAGCAGCATCCTGATGTCAAAAAACGACACACACACACACACACACACACACACACACACACACACACACACACACACACACACACACACACACACACACACACACACACACACACAGCTGTATGAAGTAAGAAAACCGCTTGTGTGTCACATGCAGCCCCATACAGACGTTTTGGATGAGGGAGGACTAAGTGATGGGGAGAAAAGTTAGTCTCTCTGGTACATTTATTGCCTGTCCAGAAAACAAGACGAAATAGGCAGGTAAATAAAACAACGAGTTCACGCTCAACAAGCAGAAAGAAAAGCAAACAGGCCGCTAGAGAAGGCTTACTTCTTTAATGTTGCTTGTTTTTCACTTTCAAGTTCTCTTTTTTCCCCTGTTCTACTTCTCGCCTACTCTCAGAAGTTTAAAGAGACCAAATATTAGAGTAAAATTAATCTGAAGAAAATCCATTTCCCCGCAAAACAGATTAACAATTAAAGCTCTTGGCGGAGACAGCCTTTGAAGTATAATGGCGGGCAGTTATGTTTTTACGATGTTCTGCGAGTAGCCCGACACAATATTCAGTGGCCTTGCTGGAGACTAATTCTCTCCTCTGGTCTTTGGGTCTTTCTCTTCTCCTCCCTGTCTTTGGCAGCAGCCAGCAGACCTAATAACGTCTCACTACTACTGCATCATCAGTCTTTTAATCCTGGAATCTATATAATCCTTTGAAGCAGATGCTGTAAAAACTTACAGAGCCGTTACAATGCAATGTCAGCACTGACATATTGCAGAGGTGCTTACTGCTATTATTATACTAGACAATGCATGGTCATTTCCTGACTCTTGAAAAATGACTGCACTTCAAATAGAACAACATCAAAGATCCCTCCAGTTGGCTCCCTGTGCAGCATGCGCACACTCAAAAAACTTCCACACCGTGCTGGTGGGTGTTCAACACTGAGAGGTTCAAAAACATAACATGGACTAATGGACTTATCAAAGAGAGCACCCTGACCTTTTAGATGAGTGAGGGGGCCATGCTGTTTTCATACTGCTGAACTGAGTGAACCTGAACAACCACAAAACACACACCCGACCCTGTAGGCAAAGACAGCCCCAAGCGGTAATCACAGGGGTCTGCCCACGCCAAGCCTGCTGAGGAGACCTTTATAATCAACCAGGGGCCCTTATTCGTCCCCCACAAGCAGCACTTTAACACAGACAGTAGACTGTCATGAGGGAGCCATCAGAGATCCAGAAAAAGAAATGAGAGAAGGAGCAAAAGTGACAGTGAGTGAGAAATGCAGGGAGAGAGAGAATTGCATTGTCATTTGTGTCATTTAAGCGTGTGGGAGTTTGATTGACATGAAGGTCAAACAGAGTGAGATCTGGACAGGAAAAGAAGAGGGGAAGAAAAATACATGAAAAAAGAGGAAATGAGCAATGGAGCGAGAGTATGACGCAGGACTGGCGTTACTGCCACTTCCACACCATCCTCCCAATTCAGGTTCCTAGGGAATAGAGAGGCAACAGACACAAAATATTGCCTGTGGCAGCAATAACCTACGCTAAATGATGTGATATATGTGTGTGTCTGTGTGCGTGTGTGTGTGTATTTTATGAGAAGCTCAGCAGCTCTGACAACCCCCATTGACACTCACTACTCCCTTTAGTGTGTAAGAGTTATGTCTACAGATGTAAACCGAATGTCACATCTTGCACAATCTTTCTTTTTCTTTTCTCATACCATTCTTCCCAACTACCCTCCATCTCACTGGGGATGTTTACTCAGACTCAACTGTTTTATTTAACAGCGAAGGCGGTGCACAGGAGAAAAAGAGGACAGGATGATGGGAGGATAGAGAGAGGTGTGTGAGGATTTTCTGCCGACTATACCGACTGGGAAATCAGTCATTATTATCGCAGTAAAAGAAAACCAAAGCCATGCAATAACAACAATATGTAGGATGGAAAGGTGAGTTGGGTTTCAGTGAATGCAACAAAGAATATAAGGGCAGAGATGGAGCGAAAATATTCCCCTCAGTGATGAGTCAATGAATAATACATTATCCCAGTTTGAAAATGTTGCCTCCACTTCCAGCTCATCCTTTAAACCTCTAAGTAACTTTTTGACTCTACTGAATGTAGCCTGTAGCGGCAACAACAACAACACATGGCTGACTTTACCAAAGCTTCACTTCTGAATGGCTTCCTTGTAGCTCATGATGAATCAGAGCAGATATATGACAGTGATGGCTCCATTACTGGCCAATGGATCCACATTTTTCATCCTAATGAAACATGCTCCTTGGAGCCGAAACTAAATATTTAATGGCCTCCCACGGCGACCTTGAAACCCCTCTAACAAAGACAAAGGGACACCCCGCTTTCTTCCTATTCTTTTCATTTACTCCTTCAACTCTCTCTTTCCGTTTGGCCCTCTGGTTTAACTTGATGCGCCAGATGGTTCGTTACACAGAACCATCTGAGAAACAGTCATTGGAAGCTCTAAGGAAAAGGGCAGGCACTTTCAGGAAATACTTGGCAGGTGATTTGATGAACCATCTGTCAATCAAATTCTTGCCGAAGCCAGTCTGGAGAAGAGCGAACACATCTATTCCATTGAGGAAAGCCTTCAGTGCCGTTCTCTGCTCTTTTTCTCACTGAAGAAATACTCTCAGTTCTGATATAACTGATGCTACGCTAAAATCTTTAGGAGCCATTGTTGTTCTGAACGAAACAGTAGAGTATCTCCCTAAACCACTGCCCGTAGCTGCTACTCTCTCCTCACAAGACACCGATTGTTTCCAAACACCTAGTGGTTCAGACCAAACGCATTACTTGACAAGGTTGACAAGATGGATTTTTGCTTGAAATCGTGAGAATCCATCTACCGTGCAAGGTAACCTCTGTTCTACCAGAGAGGACAAAGGACAAACCAAAACAAGAGTGGACATCTCCAAGGACTCTATTTTCATAAGCAGTGCTCTACTTTAGGCTCCGAGAAGAAGTGAGGGTACAAGGAAAATGATGCCATTTGCGACTCTGGGATTTCAGTACCAATTTCCCATCTCCTCACGGGAGCTGTACCCACATAGATGGTGTTGCACGGTTGCTTGAACAATACTATGTAAAAATGCAGGCAAAAAAAGGGTCCTCCAGTAAAAGTGCATATGAGGTAAGGAATAAACAAATTCACTGCCTATAGTGCAGGGGCTAATGAGGTTCAGTGAGAGAGTTGGGGCTATAAAGTGAGGTCAGCCATTTTATTGCCATTCTCCATGGGGGTGATGGGATGAATGGTACAATCCAGCACTTCTCAACACTGGGTCCCTCTGCTAGTTTCTTTTCTAATGTACCATGTAGTTAAATGCATTCACTGTGCTCTCCTAGGTGTGAATTAAGATTCAAGATTAGATGGTAAGAATGAAAACCAGCATGACTCTGAAACCCACTGAAGGCTGATGAAGCTGCTGTGTTAGCTCTCTCTTTCTCTAGATCTCCTGCTGCCACCATTAAATCCCCTCCACATGTATTAAAGTGAAAATGAGTGTGCAAAATAGGTGTGGATGTGTTTATGTACATGCCAATGGAATCAAAGTGTGTGTAGGTGAATGCTACTGCGAGTAAATGTTTGTAATGGGCATGTCTGAACCCAAGTACCTGCTGTGCTGGCAACTAAGAAGGTCCTGGCCCCCGTTCAATGTGAGGTTTAGTCAGTCATACATGAGTGTGTGCAAATGTGTATGCTGGCAAGATGTGGGATTCTGGTGTATTCATTCAGTGCTGTATAAAGAGGACAATAACAGTCTTTCTAGGGTTTGAGTAACCCGTTAGCAGCTGGCCGGTCTGAGCCTCAGCCAGACAAAACAACAGATCAATTTTTCATTCAGTGACCGGGACAGAGGAAGGGAAGCTGCAACAGACAAAATAACAGACCGCTGTGGAAGTATATCGAGGAAAGAGCTTGAAGCGAAAAACATCACCTTTCTTTTCTATCATGTTCACCTTTCACGTACATGAATCTCACGGCGAGTGAGACCGCTGCTGGTGTTTAGTGTGTATGACGATGACTTCCTGCGACATGACATGTCCCTGCATGTGTACATGTCAGTGCTAGAGTCACATTACCAACTTATACTCACAGCAATGAGAATCTGGGCGCCGCTATGCACAACCTCGATGTACTGGTAGTCCATGAGGCAGCCCATGACAGTGATGTAGGAGTGGCTCTCCATGGTGCGGACCCCTGGAGCCTGAGGAATCTCTCTCCTCACACAGCCCGGCCCGTGTTCGCTCCACCAAGAGTGATGTGCGGAGATGTTAAATGTCAGCAGGTCACTGTCCTGAAAGGAGAAAAAAAAAAACAATAACATATTTGAATGGAGACTATTCATAACTTATGATGTACGTTCATTCATTCTTTATGCGAAAAACAAGGCTGGATCACAGGGGATGTTGTACAAGAGGCAGGGGGCTTATCTCAGGACACTGATGTTGGAAGTTTTTCATAGCTATCTCTTTTGCTCAAAAGGGGTTGGTTCATCCAATTACAAGCAAGATTAAGAGTCTACAGCGATGCATTGCTAGCAGCTCTGCTAAATGCTAATGTCAGCATGCTAACATAGACAACACTAACATGCTAAGCAGGTATAATGTTGGCTGTCAAAGTCCAGCCAACAGTCTAACTAAAACATTTCACTAAACAAAAAGGCACAATATGTCAACCTCAGGGAGGCGCTAGAGGAAAAGTCATGAGATCAAAGTCATTAGGAATCATCCTCTTGGGACCATGAATGTCTAAAATTGCATGGCAATCTATACAATAGTTGTTGAGATATTTCAGTCTGGATCAAAAGTGGTGGACCCACCCATTCAAGGATTCAAAGGCTTTATTGTCATATGCACAAAAGCTAGTTGTTGGCAATGAAAATCTTAAGTCCCAGTCCCAGGCCATATCGCTACTCCGAGAGCCATGTCGCTAGCATGGCTAAAAACACATTCTCTTACTTACCAGAAGGCTATATCTGGCCATGTAGAGTTTTGATTTAGATTTTTAGTTTCCCAGTTTTCGAGATAACCGTCTTTAAGACACCCCATGTAAATGAGGTGAATGGAATTTAGTTTGCTGTGCTTACAGCTTAAGAAGAATTACATTTATTCAAAACAGCAATGTGTCTTTCCAGAAACAATGCCTCTGTTTCTTCGGATAATCCACAGACGTCACAGTCAACAGTTTTCTTTGGAACCACTTCCCAATGAATAAATAATCCCTCTGAAAACTGTTGACAGTGTGTTTTGTGGTTCATCCAGAGTAACAGGGACATTGCTTCAGGAAAGAAATGTTGCCGTTGAGTATTTTTTTAAATATAGTTATTTTTTTCTCCCAGTGCTGTGAGCACTACAAGTAAAACTCAATTCACGTCCACTGTATGGAGGCAGAACTCTCAGAACCAGGGCAAATGAAACTAAAAATATCTGTATGGCTAGATACTACTAGAGGTAGTGACAATATCGTGTAATAGATTTCCTTTTAATAGTTCTTAGTGAAGATTGACAGCACATACGACTTGCCTGAAGCCCATGAGACACAGGTTACGAGTACATGCACCTTAGTCAGACTGAGCAAACAGAGGAAAGTTTCATAACTTTTTCAACTGTACCACATCAGTACAACAACTATTAAATTCAGCAAATATGCTTGTAGCTCTGGTACACCCTGGTTTAATTTGCACACAGCCATATGAGCCCACGCATACAGACGTACAGACGCTGACACCAATCAATACCCCAATAGAGCAATCTAACCCCCGCATCTGCCCCTCAGTGACAAGACATGCATTATTAACAGAGCCAAGCGCTGTCAGGAAACATCTCTGATTCCTATCAACCCCTACTTACAATTACATGTACACATCGACAACACATACGTGTCAACAACAGATCTGTGCAGTCAGTGGGAAAGAAATGCAACAGGAGTCAGGAACAATAATAAAATGATGCTAAAGTATAGTATCCCTCTTCTTCTTCATGTTGATTATTCATCATCGCCATGCGCCTCCATTTTCATTTCATCATTCTGTCGCTCACACAGTCACAAAAACAAGGGCGGCTGAAGGTCAATAGGTAGGATTGTGAAGACTAATGACTTGACAGATGCCATTGATTGAGCCTGCGAGCAAGGGAAACCATCTCTATCCAGGCTGTAGCCACACTCACAACTGCAGGACGTCAGAAGTCAATATTGAGGCTTTTGGCAACTTACTGTCAGAAGTGTTATTGTTATGCTCCCATGCAGCCCAAAGCACAAATCAATCCCTCCATATCAATGATTCAAGGTTAGTCCACTGATACCGCTCAAACTATTTTCTTTAACAAAAGTCGATACATATTTGGGGACAATTCTATTACTGGAATCACTAGAGCCTTGAGGCTTTCTATAAAGTTAAACATCAAATGATTAGAATCTTATTTCTCATGATTTATTTTTAAAATACAGAGAAGAGAGTTTGTTTGTGTTATCACATTGGGGAGAACCTGAGTGGCTAACTGGGTGTTGTAGACTCTTCTGGCTCTGTTGAGTGTCTCATAGTGACTTAGATTTCATAAAGGTGTGCATGCTATGCACGGTGGCTGCATATTGATAAAGAAACTGGAGAGGGTGATCTGCATGACTAAAATATGTGTGTGTGTGTGTGTGTGTGTGTGTGTGTGTGTGTGTGTGTGTGTGTGTGTGTGATGTGAGAAAGAGAGAGGGGAAAGCAGCTCACTTAAGCGGATAAATCTGAAAAATTTAATTTATATGCAAAAATGACATTTTGTCCATTTTATTTTCAAGGTTGTTTTTGAACATTTAATTGATTTTTCTTCTAAGTTAGCAAAAACAATTAGATATTTATGTTAATTTAGCTGAAATACCACATGTCAGCAGACACACTTTTCTGTATAAAATCACAGTTTTATCATGAATGATAAATGTTAACAAGGCAAAACAGATGATTTGGTTACACTGAGCCGTCCTTCAAATCCCCACTTTATGCTCACAAAGTTGTCGGAGAAAACTAAACATGAACACATGTCATTGACCTGTATTGTGTGATCAGCTATATTGGTAATCTATACGAGCAATCACAGCTATAGAAGCAGAGTAGGCGTATGTAATAAATCCACACGAGGGGATAGATTCACTCACTAGAGCAGCATTGGCGTTTGAAAGCATTTTATCAAGTCATATTGATTGTGAATCCTTTCATATCCCTAATCAGATCAATTTAGTTTTAGCTTTAAACAATTATGGCTGGCAAAAGTTATAACAAGACAGAGTCTACAGGCATCTGTAGATCCATCAAATAGTAGTTGAGATTATTTCAATTAACTGACAGACCGTTGACACAGCCACAGCCACAGCGCTAGCTTGGCTAAACACATAAAAATGTATTCCTGCCAGACAGGAGGACTGGACGAAATGGAGAAAATCAAATATCCCAATATTTTTTTTACTAATTACTTCAATACTGCAATGATATTGTATTATGGACCATTGGTGCTTTCATAAAATATTAACACTATGACATTTTTGATAAATAATCATTAGTAATGTGGAAATAATGACTAAGCGGTAAAGGCCAATAATAGAACCGCTAATGCAGCTGCGTCAGTTCAGAAATGTTTTACTATTTTACTGTAATACAGCCATTAAAACCAGAAAAACACAACACTTATGTCATATTACAATAATACTATATCAAATCTAAAACGATATCTAGTCTCACATCAGGATATCGATAAAACATTGATATTTTGCCCAACTCTACCAGACAGATAAACTTGCTATTTAGATAAGTGAGAAGAAAATGATTTCATAATAGATTTGTTCAAATTAGAGCTTCACTTTTTTTAGGAGTGTGAAAGCTCTTTCTAAGTCAGACAGCTTAGTGCTGACAAGTCCCAAGTCTCTGTGTCTGCGGTCACTGTGTGCAGAGAGTGAGAGAGAATGAATAAAAAGAGAAGCGGTGAATGACTGGGGACTGTTTAAAACAGAGGTTTGTGTAGAGTAGCAGGGGTCTGTCTGTCAGTCTGTCTTGCACTGTGGGGGAGGGGATGAGGGATCAATAGGAGGTGACAGAGCATGTGGCATATGACTCCGACAACCTGCCCCCTCACTTTGAGTGCCTCGTCACCCCCACACACACACACACACACACACACACACACACACACACACACGTATGCAAACAAACCCTCAACATCGGTCAAGGTCTAGATGAAACAGAATTAACTGACTTGGTTTTAGGATCAAATATGTTGGCGACCTCTCTGAAAGCTGCGTGCCAAATTTGGTTGTGCATGTGTGTGCGTGGTGTGTGTGTGTGTGTGTGTGTGCGATCCATTAGCCAGCTCTCCTCCTGGCCACCATATGCAGAGCTGGGAGCCTGGGCTGGCTCCATCTGTCGGGTTAATGCCCAGCCTCAGCCCCAAGCAGCTGGCCCCTACAAGCCTCATTATTCTATCATACAGGAGAACACACAACAAACACACACATGTAGTGGACACACAGACATATGCAGTGAGAGACAGACACACTTGATGGAGCCATGGTCTATCACACAATGACAAAGTCGGCAGAGCTTGGGTAGGTGCTCCTGAAATTCATTTTGTCTGTCTGCACTGATGTGAGATGAACGTTGCCTATATGAATTAATTATTCTCAATGGTCAGGCGAGCAATTGGAAAGATACCCATCAATAGCCAGAAGAGTAGAGGAGGAGGGTGGGCGGAGAGCAGTACGCTTGAAATGAAATGAAAAAGGCAAGAAACTTGCAAAATATGCAGAATAAATTATTAAAAGATCAAAAGGAGCAGTGAGCAGAGTGGAATAAACCGGAGAGGAGAAGATGTCGGGAGGAAGGGTGGACACAGTTACAGGTTGAGAGGTGACCACCCAAACACTTCTCTTTGTCTGGATACATATGCAACTTTCTGCACTCAGGAACCACAGGGGAGCCTTAAAGATTTAAAAGAGTGTGTGTGTGGCTTGGGAGAGAGGATTTATTTACAGATTATTTACCTATTAAGCTGTGAGCTTCCACTTGAAACTCAGCAGGGAGGTGACTGTCCCGCTGTCAGCAGGGGTGCAGCACACAAACATTAAAGAAACGCAGACATTCTTCAAGGCCAAATTACACATCTCTGTTGAGCAGTTGTGGCTGTCTGTGGCACAGATTCCTAAAGCGTATGGAGAGATTTATAGTTCCATGTAGGATTCATACTAGATGGCAGTGTCACGTACTCATTATATACCGCAAGTATTCACATTAACTTGGGCTGCATTTGTTATTCACACCCGGGCGTTCAGCCTTGATATAGGCAAAACGCACCTGGCAACAGTGCATCATATCTAATTATAGCTAAATATATGTTCAGTGGTGATAAAGTTCAAGAATGCTTTTATATACTTCACAACACAATTTCTTTTTGAAGCCGTTCTGCCTGGTGTAATAAAAAATAACAACATTGGCACGAGGTCAGAATTAATGCTGAATAATCTTCAGGAGAGAAAAAACATATTCAGACGTGAGGCAAAAAGACTTTTATTTTTCCATCACTGCCCTTACCTGTCAGTTTAACCTATGTTTAGCGGTTTTATCCATAAGAGTTATCATACCTGTCTGCAATTACAGTATATTAAGTATTGTTGTTATACGGACGGGCTAATTCATCTTGTTCAATCATTTAGGGTGGTGTTAAAACTGTCTCGTTATAGATGTATCTGCTGGCTGATTTATGTGTTGTGCTCTGTAGCGATGCCGCCATAACTGCGGAGGGTGGAGCCGAACTGGAAGTATTTTCACTGTCGGCAGTCACCATCTCCAAAAGATAAAAGGTAACCTTTGAGTGAATGTAGAAGTTATCCACTCCAGTCAGAACACCAGCCAGCCAATCAGGAAGAAGTATTTTCTGTGGCCATGGTAAGTGTACGTCACAGAGTCTACAAAGGCAGTGTAGGTGGCGCAACTCTTGAACAAAA
This sequence comes from Cottoperca gobio, assembly GCF_900634415.1. NCBI lineage: Eukaryota > Metazoa > Chordata > Actinopteri > Perciformes > Bovichtidae > Cottoperca > Cottoperca gobio. The sequence goes on from NC_041361.1 coordinate 7,238,312, forward strand.
GGAATATAAATCATGCTTCAGCCCCTTCATTAGCCTGCAACCGTGACCTCAGAAAGAAAAGAACATTCATCATAGTCCACACAAAGCCATTCGACTTGGCTCAGACACGCACAACGAAGGATTTGGATAAACAGCAGATTGAGATTTTGAAAGTCTCACCTTGGACAGGCCACCTACATCCAGGTAGAAACAGATGATGAAGACGTTCCAGGCCACCCACAGAGCGGCCCATACTGTATACTGGAGAGCAAAGACAAAGACAGATTAGCTCCACAGAAACTACATGAACTGAACAGAGAAGGACGTGAAAGATAATGAAGACAATGGCAGGTTGAATGAATGAGCCCCTAAACAAAGTCAGTAGACAGTGTGTCTCTCACACACACACACAATCACACACACATTTATTTTTTCTAAATGGTGCCAGTAAGTTCAGCAAGTTTCTTTGAGCCCTAAGGGCAACACATTTTTTGACTGCTCAGGCTGAATGAAGTTTACGACTTCAAATATATATAAAATGGTACAGTCAGACAGACAACTGTTGACAGACAGGGAGTGGTATTCACTGACACAGGGAGAGAGAGTCATCATGGTGAAGGTTGTGAAATCCTCTGACACACGATGAACCGTGTGTTTAAAATGTCAGAGGTGTCAGAGGAAGAGCGGAGGGCCAGAGAAGTGCCTTTGTAAAAACATACATGTTGAATCATGAAACCCCTTAGCTTGCTATCTCCCATTTTCCACTTGACATGAGACAATAGCTCTGCTTTCCCTGCTTCCTGTCCTCCCTTTATATCCTGCTTCCTCCGTTTCTTCATCTTTTCCTGTGAGGCTCTCAGTTGTCCTTCTACGTGTCCCCTGTCTCTCTTTATTTACTCTCTTTTCCTCGTACGTCTTTCTCACTCCCCCAATCTTTTCCTGTCATTAACATCACCATCTGTACTTCCACTAATGCTGCTCAAAATAATCTTTTAATTTCCACGATGAACGTTATGGTTTAAAATAAAAACCGAAGCTCCACAGTGGCACTTTCTAACAAAAGGAGGCAGGCACATGCTTTGCACCGTGTTTTAAAGAATGACCTTCTCTGTCCAGAAACTCAACGCCGAGTATAAATCTGATGAGCTCCTTAGTCCCCCCCCCCCCAACATACCCACCCCCTTTAATTAGCCCTAATTATCACAGAATTAGAGTGATTTAAGGGTGTCGCACAATGCACAAGAGAGTGCTGCACACTTTGCAATTAAAGAGGAAAGGCAACAACATGTCTAATCAGATTCACAGGCAGAGGACTAATGCAAAATGAAGTGACACTGCTTAACAAAAACCCCTGAGGAATAGGATTATGTGACAGACTGTACAGAATTTCACGTCAACTTCTACTCTTCAATCACGTGTACTCACCACCACAATGTAGCGCGGCCGATACTGGATGGTGCCAAAGAGGCCGAGGATGACCATGATGATGTGGAAGAAGTTGGCAAGGATTGGGGCCCATTGGTAACCCAGGAAGTCAAAGACCTGTCTTTCTAAAGCTAACACCTAAAGGGTGACAGAAAGGAAAAGACAATTGTTAAACAGGTTGGCATGTTCTGGAAGCAAACTGCTTCTCCTGCTGCGACAACTTCTGGGGTTGCCAAAGATACACAGTCCGTGAAAAATGGCAGCCTACAAAACACAAACTGGCAATTTGGTCATGTATTGCTCATAGTTTATTGAGTACAATATCTATTCACCTCATGGCAATCGGCCAACAATCCTACATCGAGCGAGCAGACATGAACAGCTTGAGTGTTCAGCCTCCGACTGTGGGAGCGCCAGAGGTGAAGACTGGAAGTTTTGTAAAATAAACAATGACAGATTTATCGATACAACCCCTGCTGAGCTAAAGAGGTGCTCACTATTTCCAACCTTCCTGCCAATGGCCTCCAGGAATGAGAACTTTATGGGAGGCGAGGGCCTTTCTTAATAATACCACTGCAGTAAGCTCAGGCGCTTAATGAAATATGTGCTTGCAAACAACATACAGTACATGCCTGTATACATTCGCATCCACATGCAGAAGCAAAGTTAAACCCTCAACAATGAAAAGACACATTCCACAGTTTTCCCAATACTGCCTGACCATTTCCACTCCTACATTAACAGATGCTTCAGGCAAATTCTTTTTACATTGATTATCAAGATGTGCTTTTTTTCCTCGATCTTTATCTTCATTCCCTCTACCTGAGCTTATGTGGGCAACATTTTGTGCAACAGCAAAAGCAACAACAAAACAAAGCAATTTGAAGCTTTAAGACTGTGAGTCCCTATTTGCATCAACTCAATTAGCATGCCATTTGGGGGAAAGTACAGAGGAGAGGGGGTTGAACCATTTAATTAGAATTCCATCGCCAATCCAATTCCATTCCATTCCCAGCCAGTGTGTCAGTGTGTGTGTGTGTGTGTGTGTGTGTGTGTGTGTGTGTCAGTGTGTGTGTGTGTGTGTGTGTCTCGAGCAACGATGTGTTTCGTTGTGTGTCGACATGTCATTTCCAGCCAAGCGCTTGAAGATGGATGAGGGAGGGAGGAATCTCGTCTCTGACGCAGTGATAGGAACACACCACTGAGCACATTGCACACACACACAACCGTTGCTGCTCTTCCTAATGTAATGGAAATGTTACCAGCAACCCGATGAGACATTGTGACAGGCAGGGAAGGGAGATGATCAAATACTGAGTGATAATTAAAAATGAACACTCCTTTGCACAGAGGGCGAGGGCAATAACTCCACAGACGGGGTGCGAAGCGACGGAGGTTGCGGTGAGTGAACTGCGACCTGCACCAAGCATTATCATACCAAATTCAAGGAAGAGCTCAGCAATCCGAAGATAAAGCCGTCACTCCAACGGAAAGGAGGAGAAGAAGAAGAAGAAAAGAACGAATAATGGGCCGGAAACAATATTGTGATGGATGGGGAGAATAATATGAAAAAAAAGATGGCACAAAGCCAGATCAATGGTGAGATGAGAGAAAATACAGATGAAATACAAATGACATGCTAACGTAGAACGACTGAGCTCCCCCCCCCCCCCCCTCTTAATATCCTACGTTTATCCCCTGGATAGATGTCTGAGGGAAATAAATAAAGTCAAAAGAGTCAGATCATGTCTAGAGATAGAGAGCTCAATAAATCTTCAGCAAATATGAAATACAGTTAAATTGGTTGGGGAGCTTATAGGACTGACCCTTTGGAATTTACAACATATGTGGAGTTAATAATCAACTTTGGCTTTTAGACGCATGCCTGGACAAACGGGGATAAGTCCTATAACTGACAAAAAAAGGCCAAAAAGTGTCATTAGGTTTAATCATAACTATCGGATGATCAAATAGCTTTGGAACCCCCCCCCAATCGTCCAAGTGTAGCTCTCTCCACATGACATCAGAAAGAAGATGGGGTGCATTTGATCTTCTCATGTTCGAGAGCTGAGCTCTCAGAATGTCTTCTGGTAACCCTGGTGGAAAAAAAGAGATCCAAAGTGTCTGCAAAATCTGGTAAACAACTTTACTCTATTTGGCTGGATAAATGCCAAATACAGTAAAGTTGTTTAGTCCTCTGGTCTTTTTGTGAGTATACATTTTCTTTCATTGCCATAATGAAAAGACTAAACGAATACAGACATTTGGTGGGGAAGCTAATTTACACCTCTTCTTCACCTAATTAGCTAAATAAAATGTTATTTGCCTATTTACGTTAACTGTAAAACATCTTTGTCACCTTCCCGCTTTTTGTCAAACACTAAACTCTGCTCACTATTATTCAAATATTCACTCAAACACTCACTTTGCCGTCAGCACACATACATTCCTACATGGACTGCTGCCCCAGTTCAGGGCAATAGTTATGCTAATGAGCATGAACCCTCATCCTTCCCACACACATACTTTAGATCCATTGATGTATTCATTAAACAAGGCCATGGACCCTTTCCCTGAAATATTTCCACCAATCATTGAATTAAAGTGTATAGGCATGAGGGACGTGTGTGTGTGTGTGAGAGAGAGAGAGAGAGAGAGATGCTGTAGTAAGCCTATCACGTTCACTGCTAACTCAATAATCCACCAAGATGACAACAATCAATCAAGAACAGAAAGGCACTACCCACCCAGACACACACACACGCACACACACACACACACACACACACACACACACACACACACCCATGTGGCACAATTAGCCCACAATTCATAGGAAGCAGGTTACTGGAGAGTGGGGTAGAATTTGATCAAAAGATACCAATGCTCTTCCAGGAATAGTGAGCCGGCTATATAACGGCCCGTAAAAGCCTCCCACTGACCTCCCGGAGCACAAATGACTCCCTCTAGGGTGACGGAATCTCTTAGTGTGTATTTTGGTTTTGGGTGTGTACATGTGGAGAAGCATGTTGCCCACACATACCACTCCTCCCACCATAAATACTAAGCAATTAGGGGGTGGGTACGACAGCAGGATGCAACAAGCCCCTCTCTCACCTCCACTACTGCTGCTTATCCTAGGTTTGCTCCATCCTCTTCTCTCTTCTCAGTGTTTTTAATCTCTTAATATCTAGCTCTCCAAAACCATCAATTATATTCTCCTTCAGCCATGTGATGCCAGATTACTAACAATGATCGTAGACTTCAATCCTGCTGCTTCTGTTGGAAGATGTTCGCTTGTGTATTTTCGCTCAGTTTTTAGCAAGTCCGCAGGAACAGCGTCTGGCTGCAAAGCCAATTTGACCAATAGTGGCCAAACCATGTAATTACAACTCCAAGTTCGTCATATGATGCCATTGGGCCTTAAAAGTCTTAAACAGAATTATTTTCCCAGGCATAATGAATGTTGTTGTTGTTACGTGAGCGAGACCCAGCGGTTGCGAGGCGGGTTAAAGCAAACGCTAGGGCGCTTGCTCTATGGGACCACAGATGTGGAAGATCAGAGTCATTTTATACCCGACAGTCGAAGCGTTTTAGCTTCATGTGCCACTGAGCAACTTTCATAGGAATAAACTAGGCCCTGCCTTCAACGCTGTATCCAGTTCTCTTTATACATCCATGGTTTCTAGAAGTGTGCATTAACAAGCAGACGTGCACTGAGCGATCACTCTCTCACACACACACACACACACACACACACACACACACACACACACACACACATCATTACATCATAATCCTTCCTTTCCTCAACACCTAAATTGAGAACATCAAAGTCCCAAAATATTTCCATCATCATCACCTTCAACATGCCATGAAGAAGAAGAAGACGAGTGGTAAGTGAGCCACACATAAAAGAGTGATGAGAGGATCAGAGTGAATCTGTCGGAGAGGGAAAACACGTTTGATCCACATCATTTGATGGCTAATTAAGAGTTGCATGTGTGCTCAAGATAAGTGGCTGAAATGCAAGAAAAACAGTTTGCTTTGCCGACACATCCAACTGGGATTTACAGTAGAGACCACATGAGACAGGGTGGCTCTGACAGATGTTAATGATTAATAACTCCGCTGTGTTGTCACAAGTTAGCGATGTGCATTAGTAGGACACACTTGTCGAGTTGTTAGGACGTGACGACACCGTCCCACAGCGAGAGGATGGAGGTGACTGGTGACCCCCTCATTTTCACAGCTCTCCACCTTAGCCTCGGGATACTATAAATCACATCAGTGTTTATCTCTTTCTGTGCATGTCCTCTGTGAAATGTCCTCTGATAACATGTTACTGAATGTGTCATCAGGATCTGTGGCTTTGAAGGAGCTCTGTGTGCAATGTGCATGTGTACGTGTGCCCATCATGACTTTAGGCTGTATGAGTCAGTCTGCTCTATGTTCAAGCATATAACTGACTCACACAGTCAGGCAGAAGGACGACATTGAGGAAGAGATGAGGGTTGAATTACAGAGAATTACTACCACCACTTTATCTCCCGCTTTGTTTTTATCTCAGTGGACTTGCTAATGGCTAGTTTTTACTTAAATGCATTAGCCAATGAGGCCAAGCCTGATAAAACTAAAAGATTCAGAGGTACAATTTGCATTCAATATCCAGATTATCGGTTCAGTTTCAAACGTGTTTCGCACTCCCAACTGGCAAATGTACTTTACTGCCTGCTGGGAGTCACTGCGAGTCACTGCGAGTGACTGCAAGGGCAAAACAAGAGTCTTCATATAGTTTTGACATAGAACTGTTATGATTTTTCCTCACGTATATGGAAATGACCTAGCAGTAACTCCACTTCCATGAGTGCTTGCGTAGGCCTGTAAATCAGTGTTTCCAAATTTAGCTGTTGAGATCCCCCCTAGGGAACGCAACAATAAGTGTGAGTGGTCCGCAGATGGGTATCAGGATGGGAAATCAGAAAAAGATCTTTGCTACACAAAATCTGTTTAATCTTTTTAGACTTTCCTCTTTGCATTTTTACTTGATACCTTTTCAGGGCTCTAAAAATAATTGAGATAAAACAAAAAGAAGAGGAACATTGGAGGAGAGAATCATCCTTAGATAAATACTGGAGGTCTTCACTCGGTTCTAAAAAAAAGGGACAAAGACCTGACCTGGGCTCCGATTCAGTGAGACAGGGTCAAACTTAAACTTAGTTTAATTAGTTTTACAGCTCTCGGGTCTGATCCAGAGTGGATCTGAATGGATCGGCTCCGACCACGTGGTCATAATCACTGCATGAGAAAATATTTTAGTAAATGAGTAGCCTATTTAATAGATGTATGCTATCAATCATACTCTTTGTTGGAATTTGATTTACATATATTAAATTGGTTAGAAAATGATTCTCTTTTGTACATCTATCGACCAGTTGGCTACAGAATGTGTTATTGTCGGAGCAGGAGGTAAAAATACTTTCAATTGAACAGCGAGTGCGTTTTTTTATTGGAGTCAAAGAAAGCCATTTGAGGGCCACACACACACACACACACACACACACACACACACACACACACACACACACACACACACACACACACACACACACACACACACACACACACACACACACACACACACACACACACAAACTGGTGTTACTCTAAGTAAATACTATTCTGAGACCCATCAAAATAACTTTTCTAAATGAGGAGAAAGACAGAGACAAACCATGAATCAGAGGCTGGCAGGCATTTTTTTAAAATTAAAAATGCCATGCTTTGACATGGCTTGTCTTTACTCTGCGACTCCCAGCAGGCAGTAAAGTACTTCTCAAAAACTTTCTCCAATCCAATTTTTCACCTCTCGCCTGGGTAAAGTCATTATGCTCTGGTGCCTGCCTGGTCCTTGTGTAACTAATGGTGCCAATCTCAGCGTGTGTGATGGGGTGCGTGCGTGTGTGTGTGTGTGTGTGTATGGCTTTCTGGGTACATGAAAGGTTGGATAGATAGATAGCCGTTGGTGGTGCTTGGTCTAGCAGCGCTGAGACAGGGATTAAGAGGTAGGGTGCCTTCATAAGCCACTTTCTTCTTCACTGTTTGAAATATGGTCTGCACAGTGAAACACACGGAAGCTAGTCCCTTTGTACTTCACTAAGTACCGCTTGTTTTAGGTAGTGGTGCTAAACAGACACTGAGTAAAGTGCTCATTGCAGCTCTGTTCTTTTCAAAGTGGCTATGAAATAAAGGGCTCTTTATTTAAGATGAAATATGTTAAACTTCTAGCACTCTTAGTGCTAATAACATTATAATCTCTCAGTGCTATTGGGAACACACAACGCACAAATCCGTCCCACTGAAAGAAACAAGTTGAAAGCCAGCGCTTTGAACCGAGTTTCCCTCTGGACATTGCCAATCTACTGTTGATACATTTAAGATTAAGCTATAAGCATCTTCCGGACTGGATCGTGGAGGCCCATTTTCAGTTCACTTCAATACAGTTGAGGGCAGCCGAGTTTAGTTCAATTGAGCTTCATCAGTTCAGTTGAATGAAGCTTTCCATTCTGTGTACAGTCCCCGATCAGACCCATTCAAAGTCGTTTCTCTTCCTGATCTTCTGTCGAATGACCTTGTTAGTGGTTAAAGTTGTTCCACTTTAAGAAACTCTTGACCTCTTTTCCGTCTCTCCATCTGCTACCCGGTTTCCTTACCCCACATCTAAGCTCTTTAGCTTTTCCCCGTTTACTTTCATAAAAACTTTCATCCACTCTTTTGAGTGTACTTGCATACGATTTCCCTCAGATAAGAGTAAAGCTACAATCCAGACAAATTAGCTTCTCAACTAGAAAGTGTGCATGTACGTATTTTTTAAACCTGCAAGAGAAAGAAAACAAGTGACTTTTACTTTATCGTATCGCTTAAAAAAAACCATAGGCCTATTTCACAGAAGACATTTTGACATGTCACGGAAGCAAAAGCACAGGTGTAAATAATAAACTTAAACGATGGTTGAATTCTATTTAGCTGCTTCAGTTTCAAGGTCTTTGTAAACGTGCATGTTGGTTCATTCACTGTCACAGCTTACTGGGACAGAGCCGTCGTTAATGTTATTAGTAACACCTGTGCTTTTCCTAATGAAAGTCAAAATGTCTGCTTTGAAAAAAGCCTCCCGAGTGCCGAAAATACAAACAAAAAAAGGTATACGGGCTTGTGACAGCCCAGCAGCCGTACACAATCATATTTTTCATTTAAAAATAAATGGTTATTTTGGCGCAAAGAAAATCAACGATCTGACTTGATAGTGAAGCAAAGTTCACTGAGATGTGACACGAAATTGCACACTGTGACGGCAAACATGCTTCTTCACATGGCTGGTATCTCTTGTAAAACGCTTATCTCGCTACTTTGCCGTCAGCCAACATTTCTTTTAAGTTTATCTGCAAAGGTGGCAGCAATGTTCGGATTATTAGAGGCTGCATCAATTTAAACAGGAATGCAGCAGCACTGGCTGTTGTGATTTCAGCCTCAACCCAAAGGATTAATGTCACTTTTGAAGTTTTGTGTGGCTCCAAATTCCTTGTTTGTTGTGTGGGTGTCTTATGGAAAATGAGAGATGATACAACAAACTACACACACACACACACACACACACACACACACACACACACACACACACACACACACACACACACACACACACACACACACACACACACACACACACACACACACACACTTTCTCAGAGGAGATGACTGAAGAAAAGCAGGACAGGAATACAGCCATGGATAAAACCCTGGACAATGGATGGGATGGTGACGAAATGAGAGCAGCTTAAACCAGCCAATCCTCTCTCCCCTTCTACATCCTCATGTCCCAGATCTAACAAAAACTGTTTAGGTTTCGCCCCAATTAACAAGTAGGCAATTTATCTGCGACAGAGGAAATTTTCATCAAGAATACGCAGTCAAGAACACCAAACAGCTGTCAGCAGTCTGTACCCTCCAGCTCTACTTTCCATAATTGAGTCAGTAATGTTGCTCTTTTCATCATAATACCATCACTCTTAATCTTTCATCCACCAGTAGAGGAAGCAGTGTGCATCCCTGCTGTCCGACCGTTTGATCACACAACACAATTAGAGCAAAAACATCCGTGAAGTTATCATCCGCTTGTAAAACAAGGACTGACTTGCCAAGAAACAGTGGGGGGATTTGAGTGAGATGAATATGCTTTGCAGCCATTCAACTGAATGTGATCTGTCAAGATAGTCATCCCAGCTGTGTTGCTCCCAAACCAATTTATTTGATGCCACATTATAACAAATGACACCGCTGGAACCATTGGAATGGAAAGAGAGAAATGGGCTTGTAAATAGTTCTAGTTTTATCTCCATTATAGCTTAATATTGCAGTGTCATTGATGTGGAACACACACACACACACACACACACACACACACACACACACACACACACACACACACACACACACACACACACACACACACACACACACACACACACACACACACACACACACACACACACACACACACACACACACACACACACACACACACACACACACACACACACACACACACACACACACACACACACACACACACACACACACACACACACACACGCCTCTGCGTTGATGGGTACATGCACACACGCTCACATTTGCCTACCCAAGGTTTTCACTATAACCACATAATTAATGGTCTGTTAAATTGAAGACATTAAAATGGCGAACAGTTGTAAAAAGGGCCACCAGGGACAAAGAGGGGATGGTTTTTCCAAGAACACACATATTATTATAAACCAACATGCACGCAGCAAGGGCAGTGACTCCAAACTCCGGGCAAGGTCGAGCAACAACAGGAAAGTCACCACCTCTTCTCAATTAGCATTAAACCTGGCCGCTTTAATCTGTGTTGAACAAGCAAAGTCACACAAAAGTATATCTTTTTTTAAAGCACATTTTAGATAAAGTTAGTCCCACGTAAACCCCTCATCTGTATCTGACTGGTTGCTATGTTGCATTTTGGGTGGGTCGTTTTCTGTGGTGAGGTTAAAGGCTATGTATGTAAGTAGAGCTATCTTTAGAGTGACAGTTGTCCTAAGAGCAGGATGTGAATTGAGCTCCATGGTGTATTCAACCCAACTACCCCCCCCCGAGGACCTCAACCAGCACTCGTCTCTCTCCTCAGCACGCTATCTTAGATTTGCATCATACATTCTCGTGTCTCCGTTTGACAGGTTGGGTTTTTATCTCCTGCGGGCTCTTCAGCATCTTATTGTATACATAAAGGTTTCCGTGGTAACAGTGCACCAGAAAAGAGGGAGGGAGAAGGAGAGAAAACTAAATAGGGGGAAAAGGGAAAGCTAAACATAGAGATCTCAGGTCTCCAGGGTCATGCTCATAATTGGCCCAGAGTGAGCGGTCGAGCCACCACCCATCCCCCACTTTTCTCTCTCTCTATTCTCTCCACCTTTCTATCTGCATCTCCCCTAAACCTCAAGTGGCCCTGGACCCACTGATAAATCAGCTGGTGATCAATAATTCAAACATATTCCCAGCAGGGAGAAAAAAGGGGGGAAGAAGATGTCTGAGGGAGTAAAAGAGAAAGGGAAGATAAGACAAAGCCCTGTTGTGTTTTAACAGAGGATACACGTTAGGGGCGGAGCATGAACATTCATTACACATTCAAGCAGTGCATCTCATCCCTGAGCAGGTTGCATTAGGCTCCTAGGTGAAATGATGCCATAGTGGGGGAGCTCCGAAAGTCTGAGCTGTGAGTTTATTATGCAGTCACCTTGCCTTAGTGACCTACAACACACATAAACACATTCTCTTAAAGACTGTGTAGGCTGTTGTATAATCAACTTGTGTTGATGGGGCTGCTACTTGTGGCAGGACCTGTCAGGGTCCGCTCTTCTGTGGATGAGGGCTGTTCAGGCTTAGCAATCAACACAGTCTAGGTCAAGGCCACAATCAGCCCTGAACACCAGGGGTCCATTTGACAGCAGAAGCACTCCCTCACACACCCACACAATTAAGTGGACCTGCATGAACTCCAAAAAGAATAAGTGCCCAGAGATAAACGTAAGACAGGGTGATGACCTTCATTTCTGAAATCACACAAGCTATTTGAGCTGTAGCCCATGATCACATACTGCTACAGCTTTCTGCCCTCCATCTCACACAACGTGGCTGGAAAGAAAACAAATATCCCCACAACATGAACCGAACCCTCCTTTAGAAAAAGGACTGGACAATTAAAATGTGTACTTTCTGTGAAGATTAGTTAATTGTATATATTGACCTAAAGATCTCAAAGATCACATTCCCTCTTAGACGTGTTTGACTGGCTTTCCCCATTGTCTGAACAGCTGTTATTAATCAATGGTCATGTATTCTTAATTGTCTGAATAGCAACTTGTTATTAATTAATCTAACAAGGTCCTAATGACAAGTAACAGGATTTCAACCAATTGCCATGTCCTTCCAAATCGTAAGCTGCTGAACCCTTTCAGCCAGCAGACTTCAGCAGGCTTGCCGAAATGATTGCACGAACTGCCGAGACGGTGCCTTGGGGACCTGGAGTAATATATGTGGCTTCGATTCTGGGACATAAGTGTGCTCGTAACAATTCAAAATACACCAGCATGAGGATTTATTTAGTTGCCTCTACTGTAGGGCTGTCCTCTGCTTAAGAAATTCTTAGTCGAATAACATAATCATACGTTTAGTTGATCTAAATGATCAGGTCTGTAAAACTGAGTTCCTCCACAAAGAATCATGGAGAAAAAAAAAGCACTTTAAATGTGTTTAACAGAGATGTGATCATAGGTTCCTTAGAAATAAAAATAATTTAAACAATGACGTAAGAAATCTTAGTTGGCTAAGACCTAAACGATCAATTAGTTGACTAAGAGGGGGCAGCCCCGCTCTACTGCAGTACATGTGTTCATTGGTGTTGCTAGCTTGGCTTCTCAGTTTTCAGAGAATTAAGCTATGTGGCCTGTGTTTTAATTAATTAAAACAAATTACATGTTAGTTTAAATTTGTTAAAACTTGACTTTTTGAAGGCCCTAATAAGAACCTTTGTCATTACCAACATTAGCAATCACTGTTGCTTTGATTGCTCTTGCATTTTTTGATTACAAACCCCACCCCCAGTCCACATCTGTCTAATACAGTCATCAGTGTCATATGTCGTGATAACTGTCTGCAAAACCCTTAAGCACATACTGCGGCAGCTCCATTTAAATTTACCTTCCAAAAAAGGAAATTAACTAAAAAAGCCAACAAATAAATTGCTGCTGGCATCTGTTGTTATTTGGTGAATGCACCTAGTTTATGACGAGCCCATCTCTGTACAGCAAGCTGTGTCTAACACACACATCACATTTTGTACGTGTGGGGATAATTCAGATAGGGATGCTATCTTATTCTGCCGCCATCTGTGCAAGCCAAATCAAATAGTAAAAAAGAAAAAACGTGTTTCTGCTCACTGTGATGTGCGTCACAGTCCAGAGAGGCTTAATGAGAACCTAATAGCAGGCCCAGAGAGGAGAAGAGGGTAAAGAAACTGAGAGATAAAAGAGCTGTGACCATCCACTCTATTCCCGCTGGCCTATCTCCTCCATCAACCTGGCAGTGCCAAGGAAATGCAGTTCATTATCATTGATCACACTCGACTTCATGCTCACACAGGCGCTCTAAAAGAAGTTACACACATGCGCTCAACAAAACATTCACCAAAAGAGACACCCTAAGCAGATGTCTGTAGCATCTGTAACTGATAAAATTGAAATCTTCTTGCCCTTGCCAAGAACAGCTTTCATATTTCACAACTTACCAGGTTTATGTCGCCTCTCCAGGGAACCAGCAAGACAGAACAGGATTATACAGTAGCAGTAGCTCTCACACCCAGGTCTGCTGGCCTGATAGCATACAGTGTTTTACTGCCATGCAATTTGCCCCGGCTGCTCTAATTATTCTTAATTACAGCAGTGTGGTGCATTAATATCAAAGCTATGGGTAAAGACCTTGTGTACGTATGTGTCTGAGAGCACACGTGCACATGTAGATTGGCGAGGTGGTACGTTGATAGACACCCAGCATCTCTAAGCTCATGAATATTTAACAGGAAATGTTAATGTTAGTGCTTCCATAAAGCAAATGAGTTAGCAGTGAAAGGAGTGAATAAAAAAAAACAAAAAACAGCTTAAATCCTTTGTTATGTGTGGGAGTTGACGTGATGCCTGCCGAGGGATAATGTCGCGCCAATAGAGATAACACTTTTCAGGAAGAGGCGCTCTGCTTCTCGGCTAAAACTTTTTGAAAGCACTTTGGTTGAACTCGGTCTTCTTCTCTGAAGCCTTCACTACAAAAGATAGTATATTTCCTAGCTATGTCATCAAAAGAGTAGAGGGAAAGTGGGCAGTGTGATGCAAGATATCACACACACACACACACACACACACACACACACACACACACACACACACACGTTAGTTTTTAAGGGTGAGGATGAGGTAAAAACGTACATGCCTGCTGTCTCTGAATCACTTGAATTAAACTACAAAGAACTATATAGGCACAAAGACATTCATTGTGACAACATGGACACCCCTTTCTTCTCATTTCTTGTAATTAAATAAAATATCCTTCCAGCTCTTTCCTTTATTTGTCTCCTCTTGTCAAAGATGACAAAGCTGCACCTCCTCCCCTCAAACAAAGGCTGTAATCTTTACCAAACACGAGACCTACTAACCTATAACTCACAGGTCAGAATGTGCAGCTGTGTCTGTGTGTGCATGAAATAGTGTCTGTGTCTCTGTGAGGTTGCATCAGTCAGTGCTGAGAGCGCAGTTATGGCCAGGCATTTTCAGGGTCAACGTTCAGTTCTGAGCTCATTACCCCTTGTTCACTGTGATTATGAGTGTGTGCGCGCGTGTCCCTTTCTGTCCTTTCCCGCAAAACCACCATGACCAACGAAGAGGCCTCCTTCATAAATCACCCACTGTCCACGGAGCTGCATTAACCATCAGCTCCAGTCAGAACAACGTCCCTCCTCATGGCCAGTCGCTGACATTCACAATACGTCTGGACCGGGTCCCATGTCTGACCAATCGAAACGCTTCCACGCCAGGTCAGCTTCAGGTCAACACTTCAAACAACAAACCCGTTGAGACAAAAAACGAGCTTGCCTGTGTCTCGGAGTACAAACAAATCATTAGACGGATAGGGCTTCCTGCCAACGCTTGACATTCTCTGGGGCTGATCGGGGTTCTGACAACGATCCAGCCCTACTGTCTGGACTAGTTAGGCAGCAGAGGGAAGAGGGAACAGAGGCATTTCGATCAATACAGGCTCATTATCTGTTGCCTTCTGTCCCAGAGAGATGAGTCCCACCGCTCGGCCTGTTGATGAGGAAAGCGCACCACAATTCAATTAGGGAATGGCCAAGATGCCAAAAGAGGTTTGATCAAAGCACTCTGCCCGGCTAATTAGCACACACAGCAGTTCACAAGGGCTATTTTTACATCTGAGGAGCAGAGTATGTTGTTTTGTTAATGGTAGTTTTACCCTGTAATGGACTGGGAATAACCTGGCTCATTGTCAATGCATAGATTTCAGCCAAGGGGGGGGGGGGGGAAGAGAGAGAGAGAGAGAGAGAGAGAGAGACCCTTTGTACTGATCCACACACAAGCGCACATGTATATTCATGTACACTTGCACACACGCGCACATAAACACACACAGCTACAACCTGATGACCTTTCCAAAGGTTATGCAGGGTTTAATGCAACCCCTCTTTGCGGGTTAAACTCATCAGAAGTGTGCAGGTGTGTGTGAGTGTGTGTTTCTGCAGACAGGAAGTGTCAGGTCATCCAGAAATAGAGCCAGGGGAAAATGAAGCCGTTTCCAGGAGTCTTCAGGGACTTTTTAGGCAGCCCGCTGACAGCTTTATAAACCTCTTAACAAATGGCCGACCTCTTTCTCTCTGATGAGGCAAAGAGGTCCGAAGTATGGGAAGGGAAAACAGGTGTGTCGCTCAAGGTGGGTTCATAGCCCTCGGTGTTTGTGTGTCATCAGGAGAGGAAGACACATTTTTAAACAGGGGAGCAAGACTGAGGCCATTGTGACCTAAGCCATATCGACACAAGCAGTAGGTGAAAGGTCCCTTTTCCTCACTGTTTAATGAATTTACAGAGCTGAAACCTGACAGGTGCACAGGCAGACACACAGCAGCACCGCAACATCAATTTGGAACATGAAGTGGGGAAGGGGCTACAGGATACTTGAGCCGAAGGTGGAAGGAAGTCATTCAAATGACAGCAAGACAGAACTGCGACAAATGCTTGTCTTCATGTTTTTACTCTGAAAAAGCATTTAAACTAAAGACGGTGATTCATTTTGAATGAACATCCTTTTATATGTGGAAGTGTATAAACTTGAACAAAAGTGGCCAGAAACCTGTAACTCTGAGGGAGAACTCTGAAGGGGTCTTGAGATGTTGGCTCGGGGAATACGATATTATTAAACAGGAGAGGCGGGCGTTAGTCGTCTCTTTTTAAGACCGTTATGACTGATACCAACAGCCACTTCCCATCAAATGCTTTCCTTTTGTTAAGTCTTCCATTTGTCTTTATTTTTGGATTCACTCATGCTTGATACAATACATCAGAACTTTCCCATTTGACTCTTTGTCTGGAGAAGACTTTATTGCCCCCTTAGCTGTTAAACGCGACATTTACTCGGGGGGCTTATGGTGTGAGCAAGCTCAGTTTTAATACCACCATAAATAACATTGTCACACCCTGTCAAGTAAACTCTACTCGGGGATAGGGGCAAAGGCAGTGGGAAAGCATCATCTGAGGCTGCCTGGCTACCATCAGTAAAATGTCACAGTCCACACTTCACTGATCAGAAACTGAAATGCTTTGTGGATCAACACTTCCCATAATAGAGCTGGTTTGACTTCTTGATGAACAAATTCCACCGATCTTAAGATCAGAGAATAGATTTATGTATTAACAGACGTTTTAAATGTTTCACATCACGAGGCAGCAGCAACTCTGGATTATTAATCTGCAGTGCAAACATGGCCTTTGAATACATTTCTTATGCCTCACAGAGAAACTACATTATGGTGATTTAAGGTAATAGTAGTTGAGTATATATAAAAAGGTATTATTACAATATTCAAAAGAGCAAATCCATACATTTGTAGAAGCACTTTCAACATGCATCACACAACATAGTTAACCCCATACTGTGCCACTACTTAAAGCTGTGAGTGCTGAGAGCTGACACCCTAACACCAACAGCACCATATGTTTTCTGTCACAACAGTGAATCTTCTCACGGATCAAGAAAACGAATAAACAACACTACAACAATACTTATAATTAGGCACCAAACACGTCAATCCAGGGTCACAATTTCAGCAGATATCAACACAAGTGCAATAGAAAATAGGAAAACGTGGAGACTTATCGTTAGTTACAGAACTTTTAGGATGGACAGATATTTCTAACACATGTCGTGTGTTTTCAACATGTGATCTCAGCCTTGAACAAGATCGCGGGCTACTGCCCAGTTAACAGAGGGATATTGTAAAGTAACGTATCATTCAAAAACATGTTACGGTAACATTAAAGTTCAAACTTGAGAGGACATGTGTGGGTGAACTCACCAACTGTAAAGTGCAAAAAAAGATAAGAGTGCATCGTCCGCTGCAGCAGCCCATTGTGTCAGCGGTGAAAACGTGACTCTGGTCCGGGAGAAAAGGACTTGGAAGCGGGTCGGAGGAGCTCTCAATGTGCCGACTAGACTCAGTCCAGATCCAAGCACCGGCGTCCCATACTCCTCTGCTGCTCCGGTGTCTCTTTGCTGAGCCAAAAAACACGCGGCAGGATCGGCCTGGCTGCTCTGGGTCTGTTTGTTTGCCTCCGCTCCTGGCCGGCCGGTCGGTTGAGGTGACTGGCTGGGTGGGTGGTTGCAAGCCGGTGTGTACGAGGAGGAGGAGGAGGCGGCGCAGGGGGGTGGGGTGGGAGGTGTTGGTGTTGGGGTAGTCAACCGTGGGCTGGGATGTGGCTGACTGAGGGCGTCAACTGGTTTCTGCAGGCTGTGTGTGGTGTGGCAGGAGAGAAAGCGCGCGCCTGTTATTTCAAAAACAGAGGCAATCAATTAATTGTCATGGTGACCGAATACATTTTATATTAAGCCAATTTAAAAAGGCTTAATTGCACAAATAAAGCGAACGAAGCCAATTTCAGGCATTTGTGGGGGGAACGTTAAATATTCATACTACTGTTTGTTTCATTTTGAGGTTAAATTACTTTAGTATGTGTGAGCGGGCGCGTGCGTGAGAGTGCATGTTGAGGAGGTACACCAGTTTAAATTAGCGTCTATAAATGATGCTGCTGCTGCTGACGGAGCACAGGCGCCATCGTGTGACTATATGATGAGACGCACTCTGTCAAGTTTTCTTTTAAAGCACTGCACCGCTCGCTGTATACAGGGTCATTATTCAAAATGGAAGCCACAATTTTTCCTTAGTAATGTGATTATCAAGACCAACGTCTCTTCCTATATATCTAGATTCTGCTTGAGAGTTTTTGCAGTGTCAACAATAACAATTAAACCAATTTAAATTCTTACAGGTCCCCATTATCTTGGGTACTCCTGCAAAATACACGTCTAATCTCAGGGAGGCACTTTTCTGAATAAATCATTAATTGTATTATTATTTTATGGCAAGTTTCTGGCCACACAACTTCCCCTTTTAAAAGCTCCTCCTGTTTGAATCTCCATTTGCCTCTCGGGTAACCACTGCTCGGTATGTTTTATTATATATATATACAAAAAAAAAGATCTTAAAAGCAACTCAGTCACCCTCCTCCTTCTCCTCACGGAGCGTATGGAGGCAGGACCCACCTCTCTCTCTCTGTCTGTCTGTCTGTCTGTCTCTCTCTCTCTCTCTCTCTCTCTCTCTCTCTCTCTCTCTCTCTCTCTCTCTCTATCTCTCTCACCAGCTTGATAAATCTTTTACGCGTCTGCGGGCTGAGTGAGGGAACACTTCACATCTCATTTCATCACTCAGTCACACTCAAAGTAGCGCTCCTCTCTCCTCTCCTCTCTTCTCCTCTCCCACACCGCCCTGCCCACCTGCGTCCAGCCGGGGCCCAGGAGGAGCTCCTCCCCCCATCGCCAAAAATAACCGCAGGGTATTTATGGAAGCTGACGTGCAAACAAAAAAATGGGCTTTTTTGTAGTTGAGAAAAAAAGCCTGTTCTTTCATCATGAGTAGCTCACAACCAGAAAAAAAAATAAGCATCGTGATCAATTTGAAGCAGCTTGAACATCACCCTCCACCTGCATCTGTTTTCTCTGATGTTTGCCTATGCTCCAGAACTTTTGCTCATGTCATATTTTCTTGTTTCAAACGAGCATATTTAGGCACATACTTTATTGCATTACGTAATGTGTGCACAATCAGCACCCTGCAGACTATTACTAGGTGTTATATATGACGTTAAAAACATTTACCTCTACGAGTATGGTAGACATTTTACTTATGGAAAGCTATATACTACAATTTAGCCATTTTGGCTGTATTCTTTTTGAAAAAACAATCACAACTCAAGGTCTACTTACTAGCTTTTCCTGGAGCTTTTGTTTTTTTTACCGTATCCTAGCTCCTTCATCAGCAGATGGAGTTTGCTCAGGTGTGGGCTGAAGGTTTTATTGCTACCTATAAACCAAGACTTGCATGTCAAGAATGATGACAATTGACGAATGCCATGTGATGTAGTTAAAAGCTCTGGAAAAAGCTATGAGGACCTTGAGTTGTGTTTTTAGTTTTTTAATCAATTCATAATTTTTAAGGTGATGAAAGAACATTCATAATGTATAACCTTTCATTCTGCTTGTGATGCAAATACTGTGTGAAATAATCTAAATCAGAAATACATCAAAGGGAAATAATCTAAATGTGTTCTTCATCTTTCTACACACATCTCACACCAAATTCAGGCTAATGTATTTATATTTGGAAAGGTTTAAATAGCTACAGCTCCTAAAAAAAAAGATATGTCAGTTTAAACAGAGCTTGGCTGCATAACATGAGTTTGTAAAGATGGACACAGCAGCGGGTCTAACATGTTATTAAATGCTAGAACTACACTTTTTTGCGTGTAGTCAGTTGCATTAACCAATTTGTTTGTAACAGCTGTCATGTTTTAATGTTACACATGAGTCCAGTAAGTGCAGGGGCTGCTAGTAGAATACATTAGTGACAGTCCTGCATGTCTTGCAAGCATGAAGCTCACTCATT
The DNA here is from genome assembly GCF_900634415.1 of Cottoperca gobio. NCBI lineage: Eukaryota > Metazoa > Chordata > Actinopteri > Perciformes > Bovichtidae > Cottoperca > Cottoperca gobio. The sequence continues at coordinate 7,258,077 of NC_041361.1, forward strand.
CACAACTGCATTTCTTATGAGAACATGTTTTCTGAATGTGTGTCATAAAAATGTCTGTGCGTGTGTATGTGGGTGGGAGACAGTGAGACTGAGAGAGAAGAGAGAAGGCTGAAATAAGGTCACCGCTGTAGTTCTATTAGAGGCCATGATGGAAGTCCTCCTTGTGTTCCCATTTTGCCTATTTTGCCCAACACCTCCTTATCGACTCACTCTATGTGTGCCTTTGTGTGTGTGTGTGTGTGTGTGTGTGTGTGTGTGTGTGTGTGTGTGTGTGTGTGTGTGTGTGTGTGTGTGTTTGTGTGTGTGTGTTTGTGTGTATGTGTGTCTAGAACACTTCTTTCATGACAAGTGTGTCCAGGCCCTCAGGGGCTGCTGTTCTCCACAAAGACACTAATGTGAAGTGACAGGACAGCCAGTGGTGAGCTGCTCTGAGGGGACCTGCATTGTGGTGAAGACCTAAGAGTATGGCTAGTAGGTGGACAACAATAGAGAAAAGACCTCAAAAGGACAAGGCTTTTCTCTCTCTGAAAGCATCTTAGGCTGTCGCTTCTAGTTCCCACTCTCTCTGCCTTTCTCTCTGTTTCTCTTTTCCCTTCACTGTTTCTCTTGTCACACTTTTTTGGCGCTCAAACACCCCAGTGAAAATTCCTCATGCAGACACTGTCTGTTTCACTATTATCTCACAGCCAATTCCTCATTTGTGAGGCTGAAGGAGACATGACAGCAAAATAGATTGTATATTTTCTTACACTCACAGGAGCCTAAATGGCTTACCCAAATAATTGTGGTGAAATAGTAGTTTGCTTACACCACAGGCTTACAAAAGATGTAATTACTCAGGCTGAAATACTGTATGTCACCTGGGGAGCTGCTGAGCAACAGCGATAACATAGAATATGTTGCACTGGTGTACCTAATACCTACTGTGGCAAATGATACATCATACCCTAACCTTAAATCAGCTAAATGAGCTGCTCCCTTCAGCTCTACAGGACATTTATCAACACAAACTACCCTGCATAGCTGCAAATTACAGCTACCACTGGCTGTCCCAAAAGCATATGAATGCTTTCTTTATTTAGGCCCATGGTCATAAAAGTTTAAGATTATGCATGTGTCCTTGGAGGAAGAGTCTCGCCTGATTTTATTCACTATTTTGCTGTGAAGAAAATCCTAGACTTGATGAAGAATAAATACAGAGACTATTATGAGGAGCATGTCAATAATTAATAGTGGGATTATTCTTTGGTGAAGAAACACTGTTCCCCAGAATAACTTTTGAACAGTTGATGCAATTCTAACGCTGGCCGCTTGGAGGCACTCGCCTGTGAGGTCGGTTTTAATTGAATGGGTTCCTTCACACATGCGTCAAACCAGAAACAAGCTGGGAAAATACAGGACATTAGGTATGTTTCCTTCAAAATAAAAGCATATAATTAGTTCGACGTTCCTTTTAGATGTTGAACAACCCTTGATTGTTTTTTATTTTACTGTATATGATCAATAGAATGGCTTAACCCAAACCCTATCTATATCTATTGTATATGGTCTAGAAGATGCACAAGTTGGATAGGTGAAAAAAACAATGAAATCAGAAGCTGTATAGGGCAGGTATGAGGATAATAATGTATGTGTCAGTTACCTGCTAAGTACATTTCAAACAAATTCATTTTGAGAAAAATAATATTTTGTAACATGTGAATAGTTACTTAATACGCAAAACAAGATTTCTCTAAACAATGTGTTTAGCACATCAGCTGATCTTCAAAGTGTATCTGTATATTAATGTCAGCCTGGCTATTTCTCAGTAGCCTATCTGCCACTAACTCAGGCTTAATCCAAATGTATGATTTTGAGCAGGACAGCTTGATTATGTGCAGACCATAGACTGTATGAGGCCAGGGCTGCACTCTCTGTTGTGTGGTATTTAAAGGGGGCCAAATAGCTAACGTTAATATATATTAGCACATTTCTCTAACCTAATGGTCTGATGTTTGAAACAGGCTGTGTAATTCTGTACAAATAGTAGCCTAATATACTTTTTAAAAAGTTTAATTTATTTTACCACAAGAAGGTACAAAGATTAAATTAAATACATTTAGCTTTAACTATTTTGGCTAACATGATGGCAAACAACATATTTAACGCAAACATGTTAGCAAAAACAAACACAGAAGCATACCTTTAGATTTCTTTTACTCGGGAAATGTTGAATGTAAATCCAATTTTCACAGGTAGCATTATTTAGCCCTGGTTTGGTCTTCAAAGCCTTAAGATAACGTTATATGTCGGGTTCTTGTTTGCTCGCTAGATGTTTGACGTTAGCATACAGTTAGCTTGCGTTACTGAGAACACTGACTAGCTCAGCGAAAGTGAAACAGAGTTCATTGCATTGAACATCTTTTAAATAACTTAATGTGCATTTTATCTACATGTATATACTGTGAAATATATCAATACACACTCTCATTTATTTGAGTAATATTTATATATTTCATCAGCATTAGACCCTAGCTGACAGTGGCTGTAAACTACAAAAGTGATTTTTTTTTATTGACCTAAAAAAATATTGTATTTAAAAAAATAAATAATCTCCGTTGCATATATGTTACACATTGGTAGGTTTATAGGTCCAATTACATTTTACAATTGGCATCACTTTTACATTAGTTGAAGCTCCAGTAAAGTGTATTAACTTTTATTTTATATATTTCTTTTAATGTATTTTTACTGAATTTCCTCATTTGCTATTTTGGGTTATTCCTAATGTTTATCTTGCTATTATTGAGGTGTAATCCTTTAATTCCAAACTTGAATAATATTGTCTTTAATGTCTTAATGAACGTTTTATTTTTGAAAGATTTACCGGAAACCAATCTTGTTATTCTGTCTACTTTGACAGTGGTTTCAGTCACATGGTGCTGCTTTACCGAGAGCTGATGGAGCCAGATGAGAAAGGCAGGAGGCGAGCCCCTCCGGTTGCGCGTCAGCATCCCCTCAAATAGGAATCCGCTGCTGTCACTTCTGCTCTACATACTGAGAGACGGACGACTGTTACCCTGAAACAACAATCTAAAGGCGAATTTTACTTGGCATGCAGCTGTATTTGCATGTTATGCCAATGAAGAAGAGTCAAGGGAGACTGTGAGGAGGCTGGAGATTTGCAAAGAATGATAGTGAGGATCAAGGCGCGCTGTCCCAGGAGAACTCATCTGAAGAGCTGGCCGCGAGAGACCGGGATGCTCCTCTAACGCACCGGGGGGCGAGTGAGTACAATACATCCTATCTCCACCTCTTTCATTTTGGCTTCACTTTGGGGACATCTGGGCAGTTTTGGAACGTTCAGCGTGACAGTCCCTCTTTATCGCCTCTGAAATATTCCCCTACTCGATCCCACCTGTCTGATCAATCATTCATAGGCTTCTTAGTAAAGTGCAGCATAACCGGTTGGTCAGCGATGTGTGAAAGATGCCTTGCTAATTTGGAAATGGTGCACTTTCCAACCTGCACATACCCGTAACTTAATGCATGCACGCATCAAGGTTTAATATCATGCCGTGCATTACAGTAGATGATTGGGAGGTCGATCGTGTTCCTTTTAAAGTTTTGATTAGAGTGAACATGTGTTGCACACTGCGGCCACTGTGTCAGTGCAAGGCTAATTAATAAAGCCTTTGTGAGGGGCTCTCCTATCAAAGGCACTCATCATTAATCCGTTGATAGCCCGGAGGGCGTGGGTTGCTGCTGTACGTGATGATAAGAGAAAGGCACCAGTCCTACTTACACAGCAGGGCTGATTAATTATGGACTCAGAACTGATGAACTCAGAGACTGGTAGGTGCACAAGAGGAGACACAGGCACGTCAAACAGATACAGAGGCTTTTATTATCAATTAGATGTTTCATTTTCACAATTCGATAGGTGACATTGAATATGATTTTTTTCTAACCAAAATGCAAGTTCTGTCTGTTAAGATACATACAATACGGCTTGACATGATCGTTAAGTGATATAGAAAGCACTTTTAATCCTTGCTCTAACTATGGTATATGTATCTAAATCAGTCAGTAATGATTTCCTCACCTGTAATAAGCTTCGGAGTGAAGCGCCTGCTGTGCTGCTGAATGTGTGGGTGTGAGTAGAACTTCTCCAGCAGGCTCAGTGCATGTAGATGAATGAAATGCACTTACTATGCAGCAAGGCTTCCCATCTCCAGTGTGTGTGTGTGAGTGTGTGTGCCGAAATGTGTGTGTATTTCACCTCATTACACTCATTGTGTTGACTTAAGCAGGAGGGTCACCCCTGAGGCCCATTCTCCTGCCTTATTGAGGAGCGATGCCCTGAATTACACTACACTCACACTGATTGCAGAAGTACAGCAGCACATTGGGAGAAGCATTTCAGCTTAAGTTCACCACTGTTTGACTGAAACATCACATATGAATGTGACGTACGTTTCCTGTCACAGATAAGTCAGTGCATTGCACAATGGCCTGGATGAAGCTGTCCCCCACTCACTACAAGTGCTTTTTGTTGAGAGGTGCTTAACTTTTGGATCTCGTATATTTCAAATTTGCGATTGAGCTCCAGCTTTGGGCAATTATGTTCACAGCCTGCCCACGCTCACTTTGTACAGGAGCTTCTCTATTCTTGGTTGTTCTACTAACTGACAAAAAAAAAACCCCTCTCTCTCTTACAGCCTGTGTACTGCATTTCTCCTGAGGCGTTTTCAATATTCTCCCTGTGTATGTATTAAACATCAAGCATGTTGAACTGCAGGCGTGGGGCCGAGCACTTTAAGGCAGAGTCAGCCTTCTGTGGAGGGTGACAGAACAGTCAGATGGCCCCCACAGGGCAGAGAACAATTCCTGCTACTGATGCACCCAAGGCGACAGGACTGGAGCGCTGCTTCCTCCCTCCCTCCCTCCACCCTCTCATCCACCTTCCATCTCAACATCCCTTCCCACCTTCATCTCAACACTGTCTCGGGTTAACTTGCACACCTGCACCACTGCTTCTGTGCTCCGTCTACCTCCCTCGTGTCTCCTACTCATGCATGCATACACATTATGAAACATATGTATATTGTTTCTTTCATAAAAACACATGCAGATGTGTGCCTTAAGAGTAATATTTAGAGTGGCTGTTAAGGTCATAAATCATACCTGCTCCCACACACAGCATTACTATACCTTTCCCGTATACATGAGCATACCTTAATTTGTACATCCACAATCATGCATACACTTAGTCTTACAACTTTATTAGGTACACCTGTCCAATCTAATGCAGTCCAATACTTTTATGACACTTATAATGTTCCGTTTTTCTTCCACTATCACAGAGGTGTTAATGAAATGCTATGTTTTATGTGGTTTTCCACTGGACTGCATTGTATTGGGAGATGTGTCAAAAATTCTGCCACCTTCTAAATAGAGAGGGGGAAAAATGAGAAACACCTCTCAATATAATAACATCACACCACATTTAACTATGACATCAGTAATACATATATCATTTAACTTACTAATTTCCAACAATGTCAACAAAAACTTAGAATTAATGGCAGAGCTGTTGAATTGCAATGGATTGTGCAGGTGTACATAAAGTGTCCACTAAGTGTGATCAGCCAATACTCTTTCATATACACCATCAACACTCAACAGTCTTACACACAGAACTATTATCTGTTATGAATAAAAGCTAAATGGAAAATAAGTTTCTGGTACGTTTTGAGGTCACTCCGATGCTCAGTTGTCCCACACACGTACACGCAGGCCCACTCTTCGCACACGTAGTCGATTAGTAGTGTCTTTAAAACAAAATGACAGTTTACTGTATCTAAGAGAAAATGACAGCATATGCTGAGAATAACTGAGAGTGAGAAAGTGTTTGATAAAAAAATTGCTTATTTGCTTCCTTTTTGGCTTTGCGCTCCCTAAACCATGAAGTAGTGAAGGCGAACAACGAGACACAATATAGTGCCACTGACCTTGCTATTGCTCTAGCAAACTTGGTGAAAAGTTAAAGTTGTCCTTAAATGCTCTGTGACTTGATTTAAATTCTCCTTGAAGCCTTAACATTGCTCGAAATGTCACTTAGGTACAGACTTTTTCAAGAAGGCTGTAAGCCAATCAGAAACTGGGCATTTTAACTGTCTCCCAGTCAAATGAAACTCCCTGCCTTTTCAAAGAAACTCTAATATTTCCCATCACATGCACAGTCATTCCCTCTTTCTCACACAGCAGTACTCACACACACATAAATACACATTATACAGAGAGCGTGTGTGATGGTGTGTCTGTGAGTGAGAATTACGGTGTTTATAGAAGAAAACAGCGATCATATCGGCCCTCCGTTATTTAGGGTTTTGAAAATGTCAGTCATTGTCTGAGGCCTTAGGTGTGTGTATAAAAGGTGCACAAGTGTGATGTGAGCTCTACCGATCACAGAGTAAATGGTCCGTGAATCCTCAAAGTGTGTACGCTGCACATGTGTGTGTGTGCATGTCAGCTGTGTGCATAATAGCTCAGGGATCGAGGGGAGGGGGGCGTAGATTGGCCAGTCAGCCAGACAGATGTGCCCTAGCCTGGACTTGGAGTCCGGGGTCTCGAACTGGCCTGCCACCCAGCATTAGTGCCATGGATCCGTGACCAAAGGGCCCAGGGCACCAAAACTCACTGTCTGCATAAAATGCTCTCAATTATTAATGCTGCGTATAGGGCAATAAGAGGCATCGCAGAGACTCAGCGAGGAAACAAGGAAATGGGCACTGAAGGAAGAACGAAAAGGGACGACGAGCCGAGCAGATAGAAGTGGAATAAATGAATGGAATAGTTTTTGAATAGTTTTCTTTTTTACTTACTCTGTCTTAACTGAACATTGACATTGAGCACATATAATACCACATTTATACAAAATGAGATCACCATAGTAACCAGAGCTCTAGAAAGATGATGATGCTGCAGCACATTATTGACTCTTCTCTTAGATGCATGAAAAAAAAAGGGACATTGACCAGTTAGACCTTCATTTTCTCCGCACTACGTTGGATCTCAGAGTTCACACCTGTTCTTGTGCCACACGCACAGATCTTTCACTCCGTACATTCAGCATATAATTATACAGAATCTCCACCAATAATTGTTGAGTGCACGGGCAATTTAGTATCCGTCACCTCAGTGGGCACTAAATACATCTCAGGCTGGGTTCAGCGTTGCAGTAGCTTGCCATTAGTGTGGGAGCACTGTTATTCATAAGTATTGATTCATGTCTCAGCAGCATTACAGCATAATGTTCCTGAACACGACTATATACAAAACATTAAATAAAGCAGTGATTTACATGGATATTCTGTTAACTCCACATTATGTCTAATGTGAAACAATCATTATACAAGAACATGAAATAATACGCTTGTTCTGAACACTGTTGCTCCACTATTACATGTAAATGTGCTCCATCCTCTTTAGCAAACCTCGTGAACTGAGAGAAAACATGCTCCTGTCCTGAAGCTTGTGTCAGCGTTCGGTGCTTTATTGATTAGAAACTTAAACACTACTACAGTGTGTATGTGCAAATGTGTTTCAAGAATTAAAACTATACTTCTAGCAGTCACAAGAACATAACTTTAGAGCTCTTATCAACTCGTTTTACAGAGTTTGAAAACCTTTCCAAGGTCTTAGCATCAGGTGCGGTAGTCTCCATTAAGGGAAATATTTCTTTAACCCTCGACTCATAAGTAGTCTTACCAGTGCTCTTTGATTTATTGGCCTTCTGGAGATGGTGCATAAAAGAAACCTCCTTAATATATGCATGCGTGTGTGTGGCTTCATCGTTTATCACGGTCACTGTCACCTATGCCCTTTCTCTTTGAACTTCCAAAGCCAGTGTAGGTGCCACTTTATCCCCAGTTTGTGGCTCTCATGGATTACCATTACTCTCGCTCAATTTGCACAATATAAACTCAAATCTAAAACTTATTTATCATCGGTGTGTATTGACGTTTATTTCCAGTATTTTATATTTTCATAGGACAAACAACAGATTTTTGCTTGTGTTTTTAAAAAAAAGAAAAACATTACGTTTCATTTTTTTCCCGGCTACCTAGATTAAGAAATATACGTGTAGTTGAAACTTGGGAAACGGGTTTAGTAAAAATATTTGTTATCAGTGCAACAGATGGAATATTTTGTCATCCAGATGGTTAGAAGTCTTTGAGGATTCCGAAAATGCCAGAACAGATATAAGTGTTGGCAGTGTTGGGTTTTTTAAAGATCACCAGGTATTTATTATTAAAAAGAATCAAACGCTAAGCCCTATAACTCAAATGTAATGGTAAAACATGAGAGGCACACACTGGAGCTCTTATGCCACTTCAGTTTAAAAGCAAATTCAGTGCAGCTGTGACCACCAACATGTTCGTTGAGGAAAGACCATCATAACTTTCCCTCAACATTTTAAATAATACCAAATCAATCTTTTTGATTGACCTTTTCTGGCTCTGTGAACACACAACACTGACCTCAGTTTTCTGCTGTTAGCCTCAATATAAAAGCCTTACAGCTACAGTACTGCATGGCACTCTGTATCTATGCCTGAAAAAAGAAGAGACAGTTTTATTTTGCATTCTTAAAGTTGGTCACTTCTCGTGGGCGGAGAAGTGTTTATACCAACATCAGTTTAATCTGCGCAAACAGAGCGAATCATCAGGGTCTCATTAACGGGGACGGGATGCACTTCTGCTTTGTATTTCATGCTGTTGGTTCGGCATACTTTAACATAAAAATATGGGTCTTCTCTTGCTTTCAGGAAGGAGCAAGTTACATAACCGCCATTCATACTGTGATTTCAAACCAACGACTTGCTGGCTACAGGTGTGTTTCGCTTTGCGCTTCTACCGAGATAATTCTATATCAGATTGTGTGTAAACACACAGAGTGGCAGTATGTAGTACTCATAATGAAACTAAAAATCCTACCATCAACCAGCAAACACAAGTGCAGTTCGTAATGGGCCTACTGCATCAGCACATGGAGATAATCGAATGATGCCGTCATGTGCAGCGGCTAGATTGCCGTATCAAAAAACCTCTTGTGAGCATATGCCACGGTAAATGCAGTTGTGATCAATTTGTCACGAGTGCATTTCGCTGTTTGTGCATGTATGTGTGTTTCTACACCTTCCTTATCCGTCTGTCTTCATTTGCATATTAACAGTGTGCATATATTTGTAAGTGTTGCTTTAATTGGCAACCCAGTAATGGCATTAACATGAATATGAGGTGCTCCCCTCAGTCTCTTCCTGTTTGAGACACAGACAGCCAGTGTAAGCACAGTGCACGCTGGTGGGCGAGTTCACCTTTGCAACAGTGGCTGTTTATTGATTCCTCTGACAGTCACACAGGTGTTAGCGATGGAAGATCAGCCTCTGCACTCAAAGAGCGCGAGGACAGCGGGGCATTGGTGCTGACTGGTGTGTTATTTATTCATTAACAGACGGTTTGCTCCTCAGCTCTGCCTCAGAGGACCGTTTTCACCTGTTTCACCTCCTGAGGTTTGAGATAGATGCTGCTTTTGGTACAAGATCTGTCTCGGGTGTGCAGGATCACACACACACATACACACACACGCACGCACACACACGCACACACACACACACACACACACACACACACACACACACACACACACAGTAGCATCTTCCTCACCCTCATGGTGAGTATGAATGAGTGAGACTGAAGGGACAGTGAAAGCCGGAGGAAGAATGAAGGGTGGAGTCGAGGGCTCCGGGGACTGTGGCAAGACAGATCCTATATTGATTGGTTTAGTAAGAGAATCCTCAGGCTTTTAGTGGTGCTGCTTAATAAGAATGGCTTGTGGAAAGAGAGATCACATCAGCTGAACTCCACTCCAGAGGCTGCCTTCGGCTTTCAGAAATAGTTCACAGCGAAATCAAAACATAAGCAAGAGGGGGCTAATCCATTTAGATAATAGTTTTTGGCACATTTCAAGATTTCGAAATATTCTTTGCCACAAGTACACATTGGCTCGACATTTTCTCTTTGAGGTCAGTTTAGGTTAGGTTTATAAAAAGCGAAATAAAGGTCATACACTTTTGTCACAGGTGTGTGATCCTCCCATATCGAAACCTAAGCAGCCAAGACAATGTGTGCACCTGTCACATAGCACACCAAATGAATCACCAGATGTTGCAGTGGGTTTGTGTGCGTGTCGCAGCAGGGATGTTGTGGGTTTTTTTTGCATTGACATAGTCTTTTTCTGCACCCTATCTGTCTATCTTGGTGTTAAGTCAAGAGCCTGGCTTCAGAGAAACACTGAGCTATTTTAGGAGGCAGCAGATTGCGTTAAGCGAGGAAGTGAAGTGACACAACTGGGGTTGAGATTTCTCGGTGCCTGAAAACCTTGAAAATATCTTTATTTAGTACTTCGCTCCCCCGACACCTTGCAGATTGCACCTAGCTGCCATCAGATAATGGGTAGCTACAGAGGAAAGCAGCACATCAAAGCCTCACGATACACAACCACATTATTCTTTAACTTTTTATTATAAGATGACATTTTGAATCAGGATGACTGCTCTCTCTATACCTATGTCATTTTAATTCTTGTGTGCTGGCGCCTAAAGATATATTTCTGTCATGATTTGGATATTTTAATACATAGATTATTCAATTTCAAGAGTGTTACCAACTGATATAACTTTGAAGAGTGTGGAACGTATGATACTTTGTGTGTGTATATTACTGAGAGAAGGGACTATTTTTGGGCTGTTTTTGATGATTTAATTTTATTATTTATGTATTCACCTCCACATGAAAGAGAGCTGCGGTCCCAGGTGGTCTCTTTCTTTTTCTCTCTCACACACTTTTTTTCTCTTTCATGCAAACACACACACACAAATCCATATTTATTTAGCAATTTGTTACCATTTTCTTAAATACACGTCATCCTTTTCAGTACTTTTTGTATTTTATCTGATGGGATCGGTACACCTCCACCCTCCTTTTGTCAGAATTGAGCCGAGGCAATGAATTCAAATGTAATCTGACACGTTTGTGTGTGTTAGCGCAGCTCGTTGTGTTTGCATGTGCTGTGTTTGTCCCCTTCATTCACCCATCGGATCGATAGCAAGCTGGGTCTGTCAGCGTGGTAGCTGTCATGGAATCTCTGCTAACCCAATTAACCAAACCGTACGCTAACTAATTAGCAGAACTCTGCACTGTATTAACCTGATTTGCACTGTCACACACACACACACACACACACACACACACACACACACACACACACACACACACACACACACACACACACACACAGTTACTGGCATCACACATGCAGGGCCAGCAGGTCAAACACAGAGTGAAATCACTACTGATATGATTAGCTTCTTCCATACTGACACTACTGCACATACCATGTGCAATATATACGTTGACAATAGCTAGTGAGTTTAATGTAAGATGATCTATATGAACAGCTAGATGCTCAGATTAGCTTGTACATTACCCAGCGAAGCAGCATGATATTGAATTTTATTCGCCTAGTTTCCGCTGTGGCTCTTTGTTTTTTTATGTGTGGTGCAGAAGCTTATGTTGAAGCCTGCTGTTAAGTTAAACTAACCATTAAAAACACTACAAAAGTTTATTCACCACTCACGCTTTACTGTTGAATTCAACAATGACGGAACCATGCAACCGTTTCCTGCTTTGTGGTTCAGTTTTGAACCGGACTTTTATCATGTGTCAATCAGACTTATAGTGAGCTATAACAAACCACCCAGAGCGATGATGAACCACAGTAAATATGCCACTCATAATAACATAAAACAATGATATTCTAACTATTATGATTAAGTAATGACTTTATATCATTTTCAGTGCAGCAGCAGGCATTTCAAGCTGGATCACATGAGTCATCGTTGACAATTCTACAGTGTCAGAGGTTGTGAGTAGTGTAATAGTAACTTGCCAGTGAGTTGTGCTAGAGTGGAGGTGTAAGGTAGGTGGCCTTGGACAAGTGTAAAGAAAGGCAGCATGACTCACTTAGAGAGGAGCCGGCATACTCCATTGAGCAGCAACCCACAGAGCTCTCTCTCACGTCTCCACTCCATCTGTGGTGCTGAGTAGGATAGTCAGAGACAGAGAGAGAGCGAGAGAGATGGAGAGGCGAGAGTGATGGCAAACATGCATGTAGGTTAACATTTCAGAATACACCTGGGGTAATGGGTTTTCCATAAGCCGGGATTGTTGAGGCCGACCCGGCTTTTAAGACTGAATCAAATCGATGGCTTCTCCGTCTGAGGCTGGGAGGAGCAGGGCGGCCTCTCTCTGTCTGCACAGCCACGATAACACTGCTCAATGGGCACTAACCACCTTTCAAATGGAAATGGAATATCCAGTGAAAATTAGACACAGTCATCCGGATGGTACTTAGCACTGGGCAGTGAATGGGAGACGGTAGCGTGACGGTTGAGGGGTGTGCCGCGCTTTGGCTTTGTTGTGCCAGAGCTTAGCTTTTACAAAGCAAGCGAGGGTTCATGTTGTGCTTTTTACAGGGTTCGCTAAAATGTAACACCCCCAAACACACACTAACAGGAACTGTGTTGCACATTGAGGCATGTAAGATTGGATGCCAGCTTGCAAGTGCAGAGAGTGACTCACCCAAAACCATGGGGGCGTTCGCTACAGACAGTATGCTAACTTACAGTATACACTCATCACAGTGCCAGTTTGTTCTTCCTGTGTCTCCCTCTCTCTCTCTCTTTCTCTCTCCACATCTCCTCTTCCCACCTCTCTCTGTCTCTATTCCTCATTAGCGTGCTTGCAAACACACACATGCACACACCAGACAAACTCAGGCTAAGGGGGAGGATTCATAAATTGCTGACATAGAAAGCGAATGCTGTGATCAGATTGAGTACTGGCTCAGTCCCGTAAAACCCCTGGGGAATGGTTTAAAATAAATCACTCATAGATTCTGCCTGCCCTAAAGATTAAAGTGGAGGGAAGTGAGTGTGAATGCATTTGTGTGTGTGTGTGTGTGTGTGTGTGTGTGTGTGTGTGTGTGTGTGTGTGTGTGTGTGATATGTAAAAAATTAGATGGCAAAGTTTGTCTGTGTCTGTCTAATGTGTTGCTGTGAATTTACAGCATGCACATACAGTCTACAGAATGTGTCTGTGTGAGAGTTACAGACTGTAAAGCTGATGAAAAGAGCCACTGGGCGGGTGTGCTGTGGTAAATTGTTGCATGAAAGTGTCGACATGGGTAACTGCTCCAATTGGCTCTCCAGAGTCGTCCTCAGGGAAATAAGGGCAGCAGCGCGGGCCGAGATAGGCTGCCACTGACACAGAGTTATGAATCTGTCCTGTATGTGCACGTTTTCACTTGTTTTAAGTCAAAAGATTGATGCCGGGAGACGCAACAAATGTGCAAAATGTAGATTATGTTGTAAGGTTTTGCGTGAGTTTGTGTGCATGTGTGTATGTGCATTGTGCATAGATAGATGGATAGATTTGTTTATCCCGAGGGAAATTGTTGTGCAATGCAATACACAGTAGGAAACAGTATAAGATTTACAAAACAAAAAAATACAAATAGTGCAAAATCTTTTATACTATATTTATCTACAGAAAAATGTAAGAATAAGATGAGATGGGGTAAGGTGCAATATTTGGCTAAATAATAACATAAAATAACATAAAATCACAAGATAAAAATGACCAAATCAAACTAAGTATGACGTATGAAGACGGAAAGGAGAAAGAGAGAGAGGACCTCAGGTCACTGTGTCAACTAGGATTACATGTCTCCTGTCTAAATACTTTGTTTGTGAACATTTGCCTGTATGAACAGTGTGCACATATGCGGGCTGTGTCTATAGGCTATGTGTGTGCAGTGTGTTTGTTCAGGACTTCCCAGGACTCCATATGGTGTCAGGGGTGATAAATGTGCTCTAGGGGCAGCACTCAGCAGCTGTTTGTAGACTCACGGCAGCACACTCTGAGCCACAGCCTTTACAGTCTACTGTGGGTAAGTGGGAATATACCCACAAACCCAACACATCCACTCAATGCATTCACTGTGTCGTGGGTTTGAATCCAGCCAGGTTCTCACCTCATTCTCACATTCTCTCTCCTCTCTTGTCTTTCTGTGCTTATTGTCGAAACAATGTGTGATATATGTGTGAGAATAACAACAAGTGCAATAACAGACTCAACATGTTATGCTTTAGTTTCATTCCACAGAAGCAAAACTGCACAAAAAAAACACCCCTCTTGGTTGAATGCCACAGTTTTGAGTTTCAGTTTTGAATTCTTTTCTTTGTAACTGTTTATTGAGCTAGAGAGGATATGAAGGTGCACAGTTGGCTTAGAGAGAAGATAAGGGAACTAATTCCTTCCCTCTTCTCCTTCTGCTCTTTGATCCTCACCTCCCGCTTCATATCTCTTTGATTGCCATGTTTATGACAGCTCCTTTTTCCTTTTCTCCTCTTGCGTCTTGTGTGTGGTGTGGCATGTCAGCAGTTCATCTTCTGTTGGAGGTCCTCTCGCACACCCACGCACACACACTCAGATGCACGCATAGACGTGCACGCATGGAACACACACTCTGAGCAAGGCGGACCCGCCTCTTTCCTTATAGAGGTAAAGTGAGTGCACCAGCATCCGCGATGAATAATTGAGTTATCTGGCTCCGCGCAGAAATAGCAATCTCCCCACACAAGTGTGAAAACATCACTTGCCACCCGAGACCTGGGAACTGGCGCTGCCATGTGGGTCTACACGTGTATGAGTGTCTTTTTCCTGTTTGTGCTCATGGTGGTCTTTTGTCTCTCTGTTTTAAGACGGGTGTAATCCTGAAGTCGAGAAGACTTTGTGGATCTAAGCCACGAACTGAAAACTTATCAAAGACATGATGCAAAAATACCCTTGGAAACTGAAACATCTAAATATATTTGTGAATTATTAATAAGTGGACACAAACTGAGTCCCCCTGTCACATCTTTTTTTTATTGAGCTGAGTTGTGATTGTGATCTCTGCTGGCTGACATAAATGATTTGTGGGAGCCTGTGACTCCTGGTCCATCTTGATCTTAAAAAACTGTGCACATAGCCGAAGCTTGGAAAATGTGTCTCATATACAGTGTATTGAGATGTTAGGTACAGCTTTACAATCTAATGCAATCCAACACATTACACAACATGTCTTACCTATTTGAAGCTTACAATAATACTTTTGAAAAGTGTTGGAGTAGTGTTCAATGCTGTGATCATTTTGAGTTTAGAGAAACAGTGACGTGTCGATGATGTAATCGTACAGTATATTGAGATGTTACAGTAAACAGTTATTCTTTAGTGCAAATTGACATTTGTTTCTGCTAATTTGTAGCGGCTCCTCAATATTAAATCGTTTTAAAACAAATTGTCGATGCACGGAGTGAGACTTATTTTCACAGCCCCGATTTCATTGTGATGACATCACCTCTGGAGATTATCATAGCTGCTTAAATCCTCATAACTAGTGTTGTTGGTGGAGCTTTAGCATTCTGTCTGTCTCGGTAAAGACTGACCTTATGTAAATCAGCTACGAGGCCTGGCATATACTCTCCATGTGAGCGACTCCCAGGAGCCATCTGAAGCAATCTGAATGGTGACATGACAAAGCTGAGGGAGCAGAATCACAGCAAACTGACAAATAAGGCCAAATCTGACAGGCGAATCCTCAGAGCAGCTCCACAGTTTGACAGATCCTTCAGCAGAGGAGCGCCAGCCAACGCCCTTCACAGCAGCACCATTCATTAATGCTATTTCATAACACTACAGTAGGAATGATCACATAGCAGCAAGGCTGCGGGTAATAATGAAGCCACATGTCAGATATGACACAGATAGATATTATTACACAGTATTATAGTGTAAAGGTTAAATAGTGAGGTAGCCTGTTAGTTCTCTGTGTAGTGCAGTAACCTGGGCTTGTGGGAAGACACAACCAGCTGTTAGGTCTAAAAGCTCGGAGCTCCGTTATGGGGAGACAGCAGCAGATTAACAGCAATCCTGCTGATCCAGCCCACACACTTCCCCTCCCCACACCCCTTCCCTCTCATACGCACACACACATCCATCATGGTGAAGAGACTCTGCTATGAGTGATCAATTTATCTTCCGTTAGGTTAGGTTGGGATGTTATAAGGATCTGGTCTGTATGTGTGACAGCCTTCGGCCATAATAGGTAACAAACCTGGAAAGAGGGCGAGGATGGGACAGAGGCTGATGGGGTGGAATCTGGGGCAGGCTGTCCCGGGATGGACAGCTTCAACAGCTGTCAGCGTGGATGTGGTGGACTGGGAGGGATGCTGGTATGATCCTGACATTATCTAGACCGTGTAGGTAGTAAAAGATGATGACAGAGGGGGCTATGAACAAAAATGGAAGTTCCCGGCACCATCAGTTATGAAAGTGTGTGCATAATGTTTCACAGCGTGCTTGCAATGACATTTATACTGCAGCGTGTGATTTAGCAACAGTGCGTAGTTCAGGTTCAGGCTAAAAGAAGTGAGCTCCAGGCCCGTGGTCTTTGCGCTCTCTGTGTTTTTGACAGGGTTAATAGTCTTTAGCATGGAAATCGCCATTAATCTGCTCTGCACAGACGAGTCAGGCAGAGCTGGAAATATCAAAACGTATAGGGAGAAGTCTCCCTGGATCATTTGAAATCCTGTTTGGATGTTTCACTACATTGCAGCTAAGAGATTGAGCCATTCCTGCTCCCGCTTTTCCTGCGTCTGTCTCACTCATTCTTTTGTTCTGGTGTTTTCCTCTCCTTCTCCTCTCTCTTTTTCTGTCTTTCTCTTTTTCTGACATTCTTGCTGTAACTTCTTTCTTTCAAGCCTCCTGTCTCTTTCTCTCTCTCTCTCTCTCTCTCTCTCTCTCTCTCTCTCTCTCTCTCTCTCTCTCTCTCGCTCTCTCTCTCTCTCTCTCGCTCTCTCTCTCTCTCTCGTCTCTCTCTGTCTCTCTCTCTCTCTCTCTCTCTCTCTCTCTCTCTCTCTCTCTCGCTTCTCCTCTTTTTGGTGCTAGCTGGGGGATTGGGAGGGTTCCTCCAAATTGGCACACAGATGAATAATGCATCTAAAGCAAAAGCAGAGAGCTGGGGTTGGAAATATCTGTCTGTCAGACTCTTTCTCTGTATTACAGTTATGTAGGGAGTTATGCTGATACTTCAGAGGAGAAAAATATGTTTGTCGCTCTTTACCCAGCTTCCCATTTACTTTTCCTTCTGTCATTAACTATTTTATTGTCAGTAAATGTGCTCTGTGGCCATGCATGCAACTTGCATACTGATACATGCTGTGAAAGATTCTTGGATTTTGGGAGTTTTTCAACAAGGCTTCTAGCTGTTTTTGCTACAACACATATACATAATGCATGTGTGCGATTTTGATTTCATTTGATTCTCTGTCGCTGTATGTGTGAGTTTGTGTGTGTGTGTGTGTGTGTGTGTGTGTGTGTGTGTGTGTGTGTGTGTGTGTGTGTGTGTGTCTGTGCGTGTGTATATGTGTGTATTCTTTCGTATTCCCAGACTGTAGTGTTAAAAAGCAAACTGCACTCGTGAGCATAAGCTCACAGTAGCACCATCATTAAAGTAATGAGCAGGAAGTTAGCACTGAAGTCAACCATAAACAGGGAGAGAGAGAGAGAGAGAGAGAGAGAGAGAGAGAGAGGAGAGAGAGAGAGAGAGAGAGAGAGGAGAGAGAGAGAGAGAGAGAGAGAGAGAGAGAGAGAGAGAGAGATCCCCAATCCCATAAGGATAAATCTTAAATCCTGAATGTTGCTTCTGACTCATTCTGGTTAATTAAGTCGAGTCAAGTGAGAGGAAAATGGGGTCTTGCCTTGCCTGAGTCTGTAGGATCAGCACTATACTGTATTTGCGGCTTATGAAGTCTCTCACTGGAACTGTCCTCTGTGCACTCAGAAAGCACAGATAGAACAAACTGTATCCAGTCTATTTCTCCTATTTTTATTAGCTTGACCCACACAGCCTCTTTACACATGGAAACTCTCACGCGCACTTCCCTTAACTTTTTTACATTTACATACACACCGAGGGTAAATACTCCCATTCAGCATTGGGCTTCAGCGTATGTACGCTAACAGAGTTTTATTTATCACAATTTATCATTTAGCCCCCATTTATAGTAGAGATGCTATTTGCTTTGCACATCCGGCACTCAGCAGTTAAAACACACACACACACACACACACACACACACACACACACACACACACACACACACACACACACACACACACAAACAGACATCCACCCCGAAACTCAGAGAAACAAAGAAAGCTGTCGAGCAACCTTTGGGATTTTCTTTGTTGTTTTATGGTGGAAAGATTTCGCCATGCGACACAGGATGAGGCAAACGAGTGAAATGTCAAAATCTTCTGTAACTATAAAAATAAAACAACACGTGGGTTGCCATTTGAGGACATCATAGGCACACTATCGGGTGTGGAGCGGATGAAACAAACACTTCTTTATACCCAACAGCAGCCGGAGTGGAACTGCCAACTGTCCTCTGCTGAGAATAGACGAGTGTGGATTTTTACAATTGTTTATGTATTTAACATTTTGAGATTACAGATATATTTTTTTCCCCCTTCCCCATCGTCATGAAGGATGTAAATGTGGCAGACGAACAAGAGTCTTTACATGACAAAAATAGCATCAAGTGCAGTCATATATAATATACAGCATCATAATTTATTCATATACAAATTACATCATACGTTTTGAGCATGCAGTACAAATGAAAGTTGATCAAATGTTACTGTAAAAAAACAAAATCCTTATTTGAAATACATTTTGGTGAGGGATGGCTTTTTGCTCAGGTAGTAGGCACTGATCGGAAAATCGGTAGTTGGATCCTCAAGTCCGCGTGTCGAAGTGTCCTTCGGAGGATACTGAACCCCAAATTGCTCCCAAAGGCTGAAGCTGTGCCATCTGTGTGAATGTTGCCATGAAGTGTTAAAGCACTTTGAGTGGTCAGAAGACTAGAACGGCGCTATATAAATGTCCAGTTACCATTTTACCATAAGAACATTTGGTCGTTTTTTCTTCTTCTTTTAAATAGTTATGAATGTATATCTCATTCATTTCCTAAAACACTTGGGCGCTGTTGCTTTGCTTTGTTTTAGCAAATGTTACTCAAACTGAGTAAAATAGCACATTAAGTGGAATATATATATATGTATATATATATATATATAAATATTTCCAACTGAGGATTAATACACATGTTGTGCTCTAGTGAGTCTTTACAGCAGCAGGACTGTGTGTGTTGGTCGACTCCACATACACTTCAGTCCCTGTTCATGGTAATGAGGGAACAGTGCACCCAGTGCAACAGTGTGGGCAACTGTTTATTTTATTTTTTTACAAAATTCAGGAACATGCTACGTACGACTTTGCCATTTTAACGAGATTTATAGTATAATATCAGGACATCTTTCTTAAGAAAGTTTAGATATGCTATAGCAACAGCTGAGAAGCTATGATCATGATTAAAACTTGTGTTAAAGATAACCTGTTTACCGGTATATAGAGACGGGTGTTGCCAGAAGCTTTGAGCAGACTTATGAGGATAGATAGGCACTAAATTGCAAACTGAATTTCCAAGTGCAGGTACAAGGTCTTAGTCCGTAGTGGGTGTGAAGCGTAGAGATACGCATTGCAGCTGATGGCAAAAATGTCAGAGGCCTCCTTTTTTTTCTTCTCTGTCTCCCCATCACTTCATGTTGTTATGCACGGTGCAGTGGTGTCCTGCGGGGCCGAAGACTGCCACGGACATGATGTGATTCTCGTCTCCTCTCAGATGTAATGTGCTGTGGTCCGGGCCTCTGATGAACTTGCGCTTGTCCTCTACACTCCGCTCTTTCCTTCTATCATCGGCATTTATTTCTGCCCATCACAGATTATGTGTGCATGAATGCCTGATCTTCAGATAGCGTGATAGATTGATTTGGAGGCGGGGCATTTAGAGGGCAAGCCGCTTTACAGGGTGATATCCAGTGGCAGGTTGGTGCTGAGGAGGTGATGCAATGGGAAATAATCCATACTGCCCAATAATGATTGATAGGTTGTGTAAAGCATATGAAGTGGAATGTGCTTGAAGTTCATTCATTTATTAAGCAAGAGCAGTGCTTTACACTTCCTCACACACACACACACACACACACACACACACACACGCACACGCATACGTCTTCATATCTCGGGGGTTTACTCTATTGTTGCCCTTGATAATAATCACTTAGTTGGATTTGTCCTAATGTGATGACAGAGACTGAAAGCTGCGCTCAGGAAGATGACGGGAACATATCGGCCTTGTGAATCTCTAGCTACAATTAGGGAAATTGCATGGACGCTGGCTTTGTAAATCCAATGTGAAGTGGAAAAAGAGGCTTTTTGTTTTGGTGCGGGTCTTTATGCGATAAGTGCAGACAGCTTTCAGTGGAAGATGCAGGAGGCAGTGACCAGCTAAGTGTGAAGCTGAATTGGAAGTTTGCGAGTTCTCAGGTGAGGAGGAGCGCAAGGTCATGAGGGTCATTTCACAATCAGAATCAGAATTTTGTTTATTGCCAAGCAGGTTTTCACATTTGAATTTGCTTTGGTGTGTAATGGTACACACATAAACACAGTAGGAGAAATGTAAAATAAGAGAAAATACAGAATTTTAACACTTTAAATATTAGTAAAAAGGAAGACTTTTATAAAATAAATATCGTGTACACAAAATATTAAAATAGAAAAAAGAATGCACCTGGTGTAGTAAAGTGCTGTCTCTGCTAGAGTGACACCTGGAAACATTCAGTCATGTGATGTGACCACACTATAGCTTAGAAAATACAAATCTTACTTCTCTAGAAATTTGTGAAAATCTAGAAATATATATATATATTTATTTATTTGTTGGTGGATCTCTAATGCATTGAGCCCCTCTATGTTACAACTCAAGTTCTCCCAAATCACAAAATGATTTTCGGACTTACCCAAAGTGCCATGTAACCATGATGCAGATAGTTTCGCTTTTATGTGCGGAGGTTTTGAGATATCCATCTCGACACTAATAACAAAGGAGATGAATGGAAGTTAATTTGTGCTGCTCAGGGTTGTGACGCATCTCTTCAAAGTCCTCACTGTCAACAGTTTTCATAGGAAGTAATTCGTAGCTTGAAAGTAGTTCCAATTAAAACTGTTGTTGTTTTTATGGGGAGAAGAATTTGCGTTTTTTTTTTAAATTGTCATAAAGAATAGATATCTCAAAGCTATAGCACAATAGTTACTGGATACTTCAGGTGGATACTGATATTGATATTTTGAGTTTGAAAATAAAATCTTTGTCTGACTTTGATTTGAGGAATAATCCTGCTCTGAGTTTGGGAACTACATTGCCCATAATTGGGGCGCTGTAAACAGGAAGTATATAATGATGCCATGGAGTTAAAAGCCAAATTAGCTATTAGCGATTCCTGTTTGCAATATACCCACTGATGCACAGACAACTGTCTCCGTATTACTTTGGTACTTGAGAAAACTTAATGAATGAGTCATGATGATTCGAAGGCAAGTTCTGGAGTCATGAGGACCATCTTTCTTCTATGATCTCAAAGCAGACTTATGCACTTTGAGTTGCCATGGACATCAGGGATAATGATGAACTCAGAAATTGTAACTCATACTGATACTACATAGACGTGGGTAACTGTAACGGGGTATAAATGTTCAGTTCACTCCTGGGGGAAATGTTACACACACATGTTATGAGCGTGAACACTGCCAGCAGGATATAAGTTTGTGAGTCTACATATTCCTTATTACACTTTTGCCGTTAGTTATTGTAAGGGACTCTCATAACAACGCTGAAGCACTCCTTCTTTACACTGAGGAATAGAAGCTTATCGAAATGCTACCTCTTTCAGTTAATCTGGACAAAGGCATCGATCAATACTAATATGTTTTTTAACTTCCATACATGCTTCATTGTGTTAACAACCACACACTTGATATTCAGAAAAGAAATCTCCTTCAGCAGCTGCACAGATTTCTTTAATTTTAGATGACTGTAGGGAATCACCTAAGAAATGCTGAGGTTAACCTTAATATACTTTATATACGCTCAGCCTCCCAAAAGCTGCCCAGTTTATGCTTCCTCCAGCATTTGGCTCTGTTGATATTGAAGTCTGTTCTATTCAGTTGTTCTGCTCTTTCAGTAAAAGCTGTCGTACACAGAACGCTGAACCGACATGTCTTGACTACAGAAAGCATTAACAATTTATAACAACTCATGATGTAATTCAAAATGTAACTGTAAATGTCATCACTGAAATCAGGTTATTTTTAAAAACAAAACAAACAAAGCTGTATTCATGGGAGAAGGCATTGTTCATAAACCAGCTTCTTGGTGATTAAAACCCCGTAAAATGCTTTTAATCGCACAAGAAAACCAGCATTATGTTATCAGTCCGTACAAACATGTTTCTAGCAAAACATTACATGTTTTATTGTTTGCATTTTTAAAGCCAATTAGTTAAAGCCTTTTATTGTCATTATACAAAAAGTACAACGAGATTCAGAGTGCATGTGACATGTGTTGAGGACAGAGGTGTGAATGTTAGATTGTTAGAAAACGTCTAAAGGCCCAACACTTTGAAATGAAACGCGGTCTGTTTTAGCCGAGAGCTTAAAATTAGAGATATAAACCTCTAATTGTCTCAAAAACAGTTTTTAGGATGCATGAAAATGAAGCTGATTTTCTTTTCAACAATCTATTCTAAGCATAACTCGGAGTTGAAAAACTATCTTTTGTTGTGTAGATCTTTCATAATGAGGAGGGTGCGGACTAAGACCCTCAGTGCATCTGAAGGTTAAGCAGTTTGTTAGTTTGACTTTTCTTTGCAAGGTGATTGTGCAATGCAAAGATTGTAATACAATTTGCAACACAACACTGTAGCATTTAAAACTGATGTGCATGTGTTTTGTTCCGTGCTGTGTGTGTGCGTGCGTGTGTGTTTGTGTGATCTCAGAGGAAACCTTCCACCCTGTGGTTGCGCTGCACCGCTGCATCCTGCTCGCTGCTCTGCCAGCTCTGCTGCTTGCATCCACCCCTCCGCGCGTCTTTCGCAGCTCTCAGTTTGACCTCATTATTGCCATCATTACCATCGGTATTAGTAGCTGCACCCTTCATCATCATCGTCACTGACATCTTTATTATAATCATCACCAGCGGCAGGCATCCACGGGGCTATCACCGTCACCGTCATCATTCTCAATGTGCTGTTATTATCATTGTCATCATTTTACTCAGAATGCTCTGAAACGAAGACAGAAACTGAAATAACCATTATTGCACCCTAACTGTGTGTCGTTGTCGAGCGTGCTGCAGGGGCGTTGTGCGTCGTGCACAAACTGCCTCTCCTCCTCCGGAGCCTAGTTCACCACTTGTGAGCTTTGCATGCTGTTAACTGTGCTGCGAGACATGTGCTCCCATCCTGCATTGTGCTCGCTGCCGTTTCAGGGAACGCAGCCCTCGCATGTGTTTCTCCTCTGAATATTTCAGAAGGGGGCTGACAAAATGCAGGCAGAAACAGACCGCTGATGATGACCTCCTTCTCATCGCCACCTTCCCCCCTCGTTCTCTCCGTTCCCCCCCTCTCTGCGCTCATTGCACAGGCTCCCAGGCTTCCCCGCTATTTCTCTCACTGTCTTCATCTTCTTCGTCTCATCACTCTCTTCCCTCCCCCACTGCTCGTTCCTCCTTCATGATGTATGTGTGCTCCCCTCTTTCTCTGTCTTCTCCCTATTTCCTGCATCTTCTCCCACCTGTCTGTCCTTTCATCCCACTCATTTGCTCCTGTGTCTCATCGCCTCTCTCTTACCCTTCCCTTTCATTCACCCTCTCCATCTCGTTTTCCCTCTCTCCACAGTGTTGCACTCTGCCTGCCTGCCTGCCTGCCTGTCTGTCTATTCCATAAAGGGCTGTCTGAGGCCTCTGCTCTGCTAATTCATTCGCCGTGCATCGCCTCACATATCTGCAGGGTCAGGCAGACAGACAGAGAGAGAGAGAGAGACAGAGAGAGAGAGAGAGAGATATGAGGAGAGTAGATCTGGAGGAAGAGAGAGGGACCAAGTAAAGAGGACATAGAGCAAAAAGAAATGATGCAGTTTTATCTCCAAGAAACAGAAAGCTAGAGCCAGATCCTGTGGTGGTATATTCCAGAATCTCTCTCTCTCTCTCTCTCTCTCTCTCTCTCTCTCTCTCTCTCTCTCTCTCTCTCTCTCTCTCTCTCTCTCTCTCTCTCTCTCTCTCTCACTCACAATAAATACAGTAGCTTGCTATGACCTCCTTCTGCTCACTGCTTGCTTTGTCATTTGGTCATTTGGTCTTTCTGTCTAATCTAAGACTTAAACCACATTGCTGCCATTGTCTCTGTCTATAAAGGAATGTACAATGTATGGAAGTGCATCTGGAAAATGTGCAGAAGCCATGAGTGCAGGTATTGAATGTTCCTAATTCAAATGGTCTTGTAATGTAATGTAATGTATTGTAATGGTCTTGTACTGATAGGTCAGTAATTGTGAACATATTTTTACTTCAAACTGAACATATTCTGTGTTCAAGTAATAATAATAATAATAATCATAATAATAATAATAAGCTTCATGTGTATAGCACCTTTCATACAAGAATTGCAGCCCAAAGTGCTTCACAGTAAAAACATAACAATTAGTCCAAGATGACAGAATAAGAGCATTTACAGTACAATAATCACAGTGTAGATGTAAATGAGTCTGAAGTACCATTATAAAGATAGCAGAATTAAAATAGTATAAAATAACATTGGCACACCATTCTTGTAAATGTTTTAAACTATCAGGGACATATTTTGAAAGTATGAGATCAACAATGGGCCCCTGTGGAGGCTATCTTTGAGGAGCATCAGCTCTTTGTTCAAACTCAGCCTAGTTAGAGCGTAAATGTTTACGTAGTGGAGATTCACTACTTTAAAACTGGTTGCACTACACAAACTAGGCAGTAGCTCAGTCTGTAGAGACTTTGATTGAAATATTTTAGTTAACATTCAGAGGTATTTGCGGTAAAATAAAGTACAACTCCACATTATGAGAAATGATTCCTTTTGTTGACGTGAGAAGTGATGTTGTACCTACGTCATATAAGACTAGGGAAATACACTATACTTATTATACTATTATATCTATTTTCTTTCTGAGAGGGACGTGAGGAAATTGAAGAAGATTATAACACGTTTTCCTTTTTACATTTCAGTTGATGTCCAAATAAAATAGAAAAAAGATTCATCATGTAAGTAAGACACTTTAGTGGTGTTGGTATGTCTCAACTAATCCAATAGTGTAGGAACATCATGCAAATCTCCTCGGAGATAATTGTTGTCTGACATGAATTGATCGTGTGTGTGTGTGTGTGTGTGTGTGTGTGTGTGTGTGTGTGTGTGTGTGTGTGTGTGTGTGTGTGGGAGGTTGTGGATGGTTTATTTGCACTCGTGTGGTATGAGAGGGGTTAACGTTCTTCCTTGTTTTCAGTACAACACTGGATACAAAATGGGTTTAGAAGATTGAAAATCTTATTGAGTGTTTGGGCCGCTGGTGAGCGTTCTGTCAGTAAATGAAGTGTAACAGCGGCAGATCTGGTCCCTCCAACAGTGAGACACTACTCTGGGGAGCTCAGCTGCTTTTTCCTGTTAAACTAACACAAGCATCTCTTTGGCTATTCAAATGATGTTACGGTTATCATTTGATCTTTTTATAACAACAAAAAGAAAGTGTGATGAAACCTTTTTTTTTGTTGGGCATTTTCATACTGGCTGCCTTGTAAGGTGTTCTATTTTCTGTGCATTATTCTCCCAGTGAGTCAAAAATAGAAACTCACTGTCTCAGAAAGAGACAGTGACAAAAAGCCAGAGGCAAACCAAACACACGCGCACACACACACACACACACACACACACACACACACACACACACACACACACACACACACACACACACACACACACCATTTCTCACCTCTCTCTCTGCAGCATTTCTTCAGTTTGTTCTTATCTCTAATGTCACTCATATGTGGTATCTTTTTTCTTTTCTTTCTTCCTCCACCCGTATCTCTGCAGGTTTTCCTGAGCATACGTCTGTGTGGCGGAGTTTGAGCTTGAGTGGAAGTGAGTGAGTAAGCGAGAGGGAGTGGGTGTCATGGATGACAATGGAGATTCAAATGCCGCGAACCCCACCTACCAAAACTTGCTGCTCCTGGGAGCCATCGCCGCGGCTTCCGCTTTTGTGGTCACCATCCTTATTGTCCTTGTCTGCGTTGGCTGCCAAAGGTAAGAGGGCGGTGCCGTGACTTGAAATGTGAAAAACGTAGAGGGCGGACTGTAATAAAAAAAGAAAGAGAACAGCCAGAGTGTTATCATCTCTGCTGCCAGCTTTCCGTGCCCTCCCAGATCACTCTCATCATCCACTCCTTCTTTTATGTGCCTCTACTTCTTCTGAACTCTTCTCCTCCCTTCTTTCTCTTCCCTCCATCCGTCCTCTTTTATCCCCGGCTCTGAGCGGAGTGGCAGTAATGAATGTTAATGGCTGCGGGTGTCAGATCAGATGAAATGATGTTTACAGGACACTGAGGAGACAGGCCAGAGTCAGAGCAGCCTCACATCACTCCCTTAAAGCAGACTCCTCAGCAGGCAAAAGCAATGGAACAGCCTATGGGTTTTTTTCCAGACCCCTCAGGGACCAATCAGAGGCTGCTCTGTGGCTTTGTTGCCATGGGATACACAGATAAGGATGTAGTGAAATGTCAAACCAGCTCATGTCATGGAAACAAAACCACACTATTGTTAAGATCTAAAGAATAAAAAATATATGCTCCCCGAAGGACGTTGGTAATGTAGGAGCAGAGTGTTAACCAGTTCAAAATAACTTTGTTGTGTCAAGGTGAGAGAAACCTCCTACTATTGATTTTAAAAATACCCCTCAGGATCACATTAAATATCTTGCGAGATCTTTCAAACTTGTACGTCTTCATCCCTTCGTGTCATTGTTACCTTAACCCCCGTCCTGTGTCGTGTTATAATGAACATCTCCAAGGGGAGCTCTCTTCTCCTTCTCATGGTCCCCTTGGGGTATGATGGCCATATGTTTGTGTGAATAGGATTAAGTTCCAGCTCACTAGAGGAAACAATAGCTCCAGCGACATGGACCTGACACGAGCAATATTCCAAGCAACTTGTATGTATTTATGCAGCAGTGAGATCTCACATTATGTGTGATGCAGAGCCTCAACATCCAAAATGAGAGAAAGCAGATGGGGGGGGGGGGGGGGTAGAACAGTTCTCACATTCACACCTCCACCCAGGAGCTTTTGTCTTCATCTCGTCACTCTCTCACCATACCAACAGTTGCCTATAGCTACAGCCACCTCTAGGGATCCACAATGATGTGTTAAGATACTCCAGGTATATTTGTTGCACAAGACTAATACCAGAGGATAGTACAGGGAAATAACATAAAGGTATTCAATATACAATAATAATCGTAAGTTTTCTTGGTCATGAAAAGAAACACAAAGGTTTCTCAGTGAAGGACATCCTCTGCTGTGGCAAAATCCTGAGTCATGCTCCACTCACTGGGCTCTAGATATTAACCAAGGACTTTTATGCCCTAGCCAAAGTTAGATGCTGATAGTATTTATCTGTTCTGAGTGCGTGCTTGTTCTCTCTCTGTCCACCGGCTCCTGATGACCTTCCTCACTTTGATGTTGTGTCAGAAAAAGCAAGAGCAATCACCCCCCAGCCGGAGAGAAAGGGACATCTGTAAATATGGTGAGACATGCTTTCATTTTACTCCCTCCCTCTTTTTCTCCCTATCTCCCCCGTCTTCATCTCCTTCGACTCTATTGCATGTATCCTTTCTCCCTGAATATCTGGTTCCATATGCACATACATGCATGTTTTATACCTTGTATTAACAAGTTGATATGTGTGTGACAGCAGGGTTCCCTTCGGCACCCAAAACTGAACTCCATGAGCAAATCTGACACCAGGCTGCATGAGATCAATCGCTTTCCCTGCAATGGAAACTGTAAGTGCTGAGTGACAGTTTGTAAGTGACAATATATGATATACAACCCTGAGCTGTTACTCTATTTCAGTGCTGCCCCCTCCACCGCTTTCTCTCTCCCCCTCTTCCTCCTCTCTGTGCAGCTGTTAGCAAGAGCCGTCCAGCCAGTATGGACCTCCTGCTCCTCCACAGTCGGCGCTCCCAGACAGACCTGAGGCCCTCCCATGGGCGCCAGCTTCCCCAGATCCCCACCAGTCCCCAGGGATCTGTTCAGGGGGGAGGAGGGGAAACAGGAGGAGATGGGGGAGGTGGAGGAGGTGGTGGTGGTGGAGGAGGAGGAGTAGGAGTAGGAGGAGGAGGAGGAGGAGGAGGAGGAGGAGGGGAGGCTCGAGACCACACCTACACCGAGGTAGGCATACGGAACAACCCCACCCCCACCCACGCCCTGGATGACGGCCTGTATGAAAGCGTAGGTGTCCGGGAAGGTGACTCAGGCCCCAAAGTCCCATCTGCCCCGCCGGCCACATCAAACAACACTCCGGCTCCAATCAGAGCTGCCCAAAGCCCCCCTGCTCAGGCCAACGGAGCGCGCAGTGGGAACGGGCACGTGAATGTGCGTACACACACACCTGTATTATGATTTGAATGTGAAAATGTGTAGCACCTCACACAGTAAATTCTCTACAAGGGGGAGCTCTGCAGTCATTACTTAATAAGCAATACTTTAGACCTTAGTGTGACGGCGTTAATAGTTATTTCTTTATATGCCTGTAGATGGCATGCATCATCCACGTGTATATGTGGGTCTAAAGTGCTGCAGCTGCAGCTGTTCGGCTGCTTTGCATCATGACAATGTTTAGTTTGTAACTTACGTCTCTAGTAAGAGAAAAACTTGTGTTTCTTTGACTTTTTTTCTCACAGGGCGGCAGAGGGAACGGCAGAGGGAATGGCGCCATTAACGGGCCGATGACAGGAAGAGCTAATGGTGCGAGTGGGGTCAACAGATCCCCTCTGTCTTCTGTCAACTCCCTCGCCATCCAAGATCCAACTGCAGCTGAGTATGCTTCCATACGGAAGTTCAGAAAGGTAATAATGTGCATATGTTTCTATCAAATCTTCCTGTTGATTCTGTTAAATTAGTAGTACTTTCTGATGGAGGTTTTATTATTTTCCTTACTAAGCCAGACTTGGATCAACTCATAGATTCCTAATGTGTGTTGTAGGGCTGTACAGTGCAACAATACTGCAGCATTTCCTACAAGAAGTCCAATGTGTGCCAATACACAAACCGAGATGTCGCTGTACTTTCAGAAATGACTGTTTTGTCATTTCTGAAAGTTGTGTGATTAGATTTGGTGGAATGTATTTATGACTATGTGCTGGTGTGACAAGCGATGTTTTATCTCTCATGTCATGTGATGTATCTACTAAAGTAGGTTTGTATGTCTGCAGAAGAGCAGTGGGCTCTGAAAAATTTGATCTGCAGTGGTTAAAAATAGAAGTATCGCAACATTATTTTTCAGTGGTAGAAAGTTCTAGCAAGAGGCCTCACGAGCAAGTCATTTGCCAATTTCTCTTAAGAAGAATTAAAGTTAAAATTAGAATAATGTGTGCAGTGTTAGAGAAGGTGATTTATTTATTTATATTTCAATGAGCAGTTCAAACTGAGGACAGAGAGATAAAACAGCTTCCATGAGCTTGTCTGGCTCTGAAAAATGAAGAAGAATTGCACTTCATATTTGCTTTTAAGTGTCATATATGAAAAATAAACAAAAGTCAGCTAATATCAACTTATGTGTGATGTGTATAGGTTTAAATACTTCTCTGACATGCATGAGAAGTCCACATAAACCGCAAACTATGTGAACTTTTTACTGTGTTCTCTGACTGATGTTTTCACTGCTGACTCAATACCTCAAGGTCGACAAGACAAACAGGAAGGAAAATAACGGGGCCGACAGCCATTCAGACCAATCGAGTGTGAGTGATTCTCCCTCTACAGCTCCTCCTCCACTACATCGCAGTCAGGAGTTTCCGCGCAAAGGACTGGAGCCGTTTCAGCTGCACTCCTTCCCAAAGGTACAGCAGTCATTGGATCAATATATTCTGTATCAAGCTGTATGCATTTACAAGCCAACCGGTCCCCTTTACCAAACTGTAACTCTGTCTGTTTACCACCAGAGGGCGCTGTCCACAAACAAATAGCTCTTTATAGTCAGACTAACAGGATTGATATAGTCACTTGATGTTTTGTTATTGGAGTTTTACAACATAAGTATACTTTATAATTATCATTAATAGTCGGTGTATGTGTGAGCATATTTTAGTTTTTCAAAATAAAATCAGAAATGATGAAAGTTCACAAACAAACTATCTAACCAACCTTAATACCTCTTGTTTTTAAGATGTTATTTTTTTTATTCTAATTTCCTACTCACATAATAGATTTTGATGTGCCAGCTGGGATGTGTTTATAAACAGTCAAGGACACAGTTTAGGGCAGTTCTGAGAGGGAAATAAAGGGACAATGATCGGATGGTGATCAGCCTTTCCTGGGGATTTGTTGGCACACATATTAATTTGTCATGCACGTGTGTATTGTTGTGTGTGTGTGTGTGTGTGTGTGTGTGTGTGTGTGCGTGTGTCTGTGTGTGTGTGTGTGCGTGTGTCTGTGTGTGAGTGTGTGTCTGTGTGTGTGTGTGTCTGTGTGTGTGTGTGTGTGTGTGTGTGTGTGTGTGTGTGTTTGGCAGAGCATAAAACAGGTGAATTTGTCCTTTTCATTCGTGGTTTAAGGAGATTGGTAAGGTTGTTCAAACAATTTTGTCTTGGCTATGGATGTAAGCCCAGTTGTTGGCCTGTACTGTTAATCTTTGCTTGCTAAATCCTTGACAGTGTGTGTGTATGTGCATGTTTGTGGGTGTATTATTTCCGCCCATTTGCCTCTTTGCAGTGCGCTGTGCTGTGTATTAGAGTGGCCAGAGTAAAGAGTGGAAGGATGGATTATGTAAGAGCTTGGCATGCTGCCTGTGTGTGTGTGTGTGTGTGTGTGTGTGTGTGTGTGTGTGTGTGTGTGTGTGTGTGTGTGTGTGTGTGTGTGTGTGTGTGTGTGTGTGAGTTCCCGTTGAATCCATCAGCCCCTCTATCTAGAAATGGCTAACAGGTAGCCAGCAGCCACTGTGGGGATAACTAATGTTCACATATTGAAGCCATTTACTCTACCCCGGCTTCTATTACTCACTCTCATTGCACAGGAGGTGCATATTAAAGTTTAATCCTCCTCCGTCACATGTGCACACGTCATTACATTCTGTCTAATTGGTTTTTAATTAGTTTTGATCACCAGCAGTGATAAAGATTTAACCAGAGCAGTTACTGGTTTGGTTATTGTTTAATTCCGTTTAGTATTAGACAAACAGTTTTCCTTTTTTTTTTTCAGAAAAGGTTCACATATTCCTAATACTAAACAGATTGAAAATGCAGAGAACTTAATAAATTGTTACCGAACGGTGTTTGTAAGAGTTTGATTTGAAAAGGCATTTTGTTACACACAGATTTACATGTTCTTCTCTAACCCTTTGCTAACATTACCTCTTCCGGTAGAGTTAAACGAGGGTTATGTTTTTGCTGCATTGCCTGTAAGTCATATCTTTGAATGAATAGATTTACATAACCCCTCTTGGAAAGTTGGTCACAGACCAAGGTGGAACTGATTAACTCTTGTGGAAAATTCAACAGATGTGTAGAATTCCATGACACCTTCATAGTACAAGACATCTAGTAATTAGTTTGTAATTTTTAAGTGTAGTTAAAGTTAAAGATACAGACTTCATTTTGATAGAAAACTCTGAATAGCAACAGCAAAATAAAGATGTGGCAGTAAAGGAAATGTGATACGATGTCAGTTGCATTTGATTCCAGTTATGACTAGTCTCAGAGGAGCTGCCAGCTGAGGGGATCAACGCCCACTCTCTTTTTGACCACAGTACCACTTGCTGATTCATTTGTTTGGATCTTGACAGGAAAGCTCCCCTTGGAGAACAAAAAAATAAGAAAAAAGCCAGATCATTTTTGCAAGGGTGGATATTGTAAAAGGAGAGACATCTATCATAAAAAATCTTTAGAAGTTACACTTTTATGACCATAACCTTGCTTAGTCAATCATTTTGATCACAGCAGTAGGCTACTGACCAAATATAATAAAACCATTCATCCCTAAAAATGTGTCATCCCTCCTTGAAATGATCTTTCATATTATCTTTTACCTTTGACCTTCAAAACAAATCGCTCTTTTTCTCACACACACAATTCACACATGCTGTGCATTGTGTACCTATAACGGACACGACACAACTTTTCACACGTGTAATAACATGTTTTCTCCACCATCCCTGTTTAGTTGTTTGACTTACTTACTTACCTGGTCTCCTCAATTGATTCTGTTTACCAGGAGGCAGTGTTCATGGGCAACGGGGAGCAGTACATCTGGAAGCCTCCAGAGGAAGATGACATCATCACCTTGCACCCTCCTCCACTCCGCGCAGAGAGTGTACAGGGGCACCCTTTGCCCCCGACTGCAAAGGAGGTAGTATAAGTATGTGTGTGTGTGTGTGTGTGACTACAGGCAGACAGATAGACGGACAGGTCTCTGATTTGTGACTGCTGTGTTTACGGATGGGGGCGCCCATTTGATTAGGCACGCCGTCATAACACCGCTGCCTTGTGACCTGCCTGTCATACGAGGTTTCTGCTTACAGGCAGAGGTAACGTTACATGGATCCAACCCCCCAACCCCCTGCCTGAACCCTGACCCCAATATCCCAACCCCCACCCCACACTTCTATATGTCTCCAACGCACAACTTATCAGTCGCATCGGACATCGGTATCACCTGCTGACGATGTTTGTTGAAGGTTGACTATCTTGCCTCGTCAGCCTACGCAGACAGAACGTGATCAGCCCTAAATGGGATGTAGGCTACAAACTGACCTATATACTGTATATGTATAGATGTCTGGTAGGGTCTGTCTGGTGGTGAGAGCGTGGAATCTGCACTCACCATTCATATCACAACAACCACTGGACACAGGTTAACATACTGAGAGATACAAGCAGTTGGGGAATTGTAGGCATGAGTTAATCTGAGTAGACGGAGGTGTGCCCCTGAAATAGACCAATTCTAATATTAGTTTGAGTTTGACTGAGCTTCTCTTTTTCATTATAATCATAATATCATCTAGTTTAATTTATTCCGGGAGGCATGTAATAAGAGTTAAGTAAAGCAGCAGTTTTAATCTGTTGCTAAGTTTCTTGTCTAAGCCAGTGTTGAGGCAAATAGTTTGGAAGCTGTATGTGGAGATTAAAGGGTTAAGTCCCTGCTGTTTGGCTCATGCATTCAACTCCTCCTCTGCAAATTAGACGGGTACACAAAGCAGCTGGCCTTGACTGCATTCTGCAATCTCTCTCTCTCTATCAATTTCTTTTTCTTCTTTCCTTTTCTTTTCCAAACTTTTCTCTCGCTTGGCTGCTGTGTTTTTCCATTTGTGAGTTTGCTGTTGCCCTAACATGCCCATATACTTTGTATCCTCTGGAGTTTGTCAGTTGCAGCCGTCAGAAGGTATTGAGTTTCCACTCCCACCTAAATCTCCTCCTCTCCTCTGGCACTCTCTCCTTCTGCTCCACTCCCTTCGAGACTATTAGGAGGCGCTGCCTTTCCCAACCAATCAGGTTGCACAAAGCATATCTTACCAGATGAAAATCGGCTGCTAGCGGACTGTTTGCAAACCTGTGCCATATTTGCAATTCACACGCACTACTGTTGTATTTCCATGGATAATCAGTATATGCTGAAATTAAATGTGAACTCTTAAAGTTTCGGTCTGAGCAGAGAACTACAGTAATATCATAACAGAAAGGAGAACAGGCGATACAGGGGAGGAGAAAAGAAAACACACAATGCACAGGCTTCCTCAACAGCTGCAGCCCAGTTTTGAAATCCCCATCATCTTGTGACTTCCTTCCTCTGCTGCACAGAGCTGCAAATTATGTGTGCACAAATGCACACACACTTGCACATACACACACACTGCACATTGTGTGCACACACTTGTAGCATACGCCAGGGTCTTTGTTTATCCAAAAAGGTCACACAAGAGATGTGTGGGGGCAGGGTATGTGTGTCACTCGAGGTCTGTCAGAGACAGAAACAGAGAGCTAGAGAGATATTCCCAATCAAAGTCACAGCGGTTTGCACTTGAATTATATTTCCTTAGCTAAATTAATGTTTTATTTGTTTCACATATGACACATATAATGTAAAGGAACCATGAAAGTGAAGGCAAGGTGAACACACACAGAAAACAGTCTTGACCATTGTCAAGTCAAGTTTATTGTGAGTGGAACAAAACCAAGGCTAATCTATATGTGTGTGTGTGTGTGTTTGTGTGTGTGCGTGTGTGTGTGTGTGTGTGAGAGAGAGAGAGTTTGCATAGCCAGTGTTTCTCAGGGCCACTAGAGCAGAGCTGCTGGTCTGGGTGTGAACATGGGAGGTAAACATTACCATGTCCCACAATCCTCTGCTCTTGTGCTCCCCTTGTGGAATTTTGACACAGAAATTCTAGAGGTCACAGCTCTAGCACAAATTCCCCCCAAGACCTCGAACAAGTTGTGATCAATATCAAATACTTCATGATTCACTATATGCACAGAAATGCATACAGTAAACACGCATGCAGATACTGTGCAGTATGTGAATGTATTTACAGACACATGCAGACACAAAAACATGAACATATGCCTCATTTGAAACAAACTATATGTGAGAAAAGTCCATCAGTGAACACAACGAGTTGGCCGTCAACCAGATCTTTCACACCATACCCCGCTGTTCTGTTGCCAAAGCAGTTGTGGTGAAATTTTAACAGGTCCATCCACTGCAAACCTAACTCTGTCACTCTGCCGAGACCTCAACGGACTGATAACACAGTTTACTCTGTCTTATCCTATCCTGTCAAAATAGGTCAGGTTACAGTTCAGAGCAAGCACTGTCATCACATGCACAAACTGCGCACTTATAAACAGCAATGTATGTTTACTGTCACGTGTTTTTCCTTTATGTCTGACATACATGCAGACAGACATAAATACATAACTATAGTAAGTATGCTCAAACTCATAGCTAAGTTTACACTTAAAGGTGGAAAACATGTGATACAGTGACTGTTCATTTAAAT
This sequence comes from Cottoperca gobio, assembly GCF_900634415.1. Classification (NCBI taxonomy): domain Eukaryota; kingdom Metazoa; phylum Chordata; class Actinopteri; order Perciformes; family Bovichtidae; genus Cottoperca; species Cottoperca gobio. The sequence goes on from NC_041361.1 coordinate 7,293,479, forward strand.
CAGTCCAACATGCGTAGGCTATGTATCAGTTGGGATCATAGACATTCACCTATAAAAACAAGCCTGTGGATGAAGCAGAATAAACTTCTATTGGAGCTGCCACCCATAGAATGTAGGATATAATTCTTCTGCAGTTCAGTGTCATTCACTGACACACCGCACTCTGCTCTCCTCTTGTATATGTTCTCAGATTGCAGACACCTACTCCATTGTGTGTAAAACCCAGAAGAAGAAACCTCCCATGGAAAACAACGGATCAAAGACCCTCCCACGCTCCTTTGGTGGAGAGAGAGGTTCCAGGGGCCGAGGCCGAGGAGTTCAGGTCCAGGCGCGTTCCCAGGAGGAGCCCTGCTATGAGCCAGTAGGAGACAGGTCCTGGCCCGCATGTGCAATGGCGGAGTCTGACCCTGCGTACGCTACTATCGACACCCACCGGAAACGGGAGCAGGCGGGAACCAATAACAACACAGTTGGGGGTTCTGCCACTCTGAAGAGGAAGAAGCAAACGCCGCAGCCGGCTGCACCAACGGCACCAGCTGTGCCAGCTCCACCAGCTCCACCAGCTGCACCAGCTGCACCAGCTGCACCAGCGGCACCAGTGGCACCAGCTGCACCAGTGGCACCAGCTGCACCTCATGGCTCAGGACCCACCGCCCTGCCTGCTAGAGGCCTGCCTGGTGGGGAAAACTTCTATGAGACCATCAGCGATGTGAAACAAGGGGGCAACAGCTCCAGCACCACCACCATCTTCACCTTCAATGATGGGATGGAGATGTACGTCACCGGCCTGTAGCTGGCTGACAGTTAGAAAGGGCCCAGAACCCACCGGTACAGAGTCATAAGAAGGACCCTCCTGTTAACCGGCCAACAAGTTGCTGTACATACATACAAGGCCCTCTATAGACAAACAACATGAGGATCCATTTTGTGATGACATCAGGTACAAACAGGGTCTTAATCCAGGTTCAGACTTCCTTTGATTGGTCTGTACTTCAGAACCAGCCTAAGCCTAGTCCAGCCCAAATATGGACCAAATATGTTTAAACAAAAAAAAAAAAAAAGATGAAGAAAACTGGAATCTTCAACCTACTGTGTCACTGACCATACTCACCTGTTTGTGCATCATTTTCCATAATATCTTTATTTTTATATGAACACTGTACTCTTTTAAAGAGTATGTGGTGTAACTCACATTCTGAGAAAAACACACTTTAATATATATATATTTAAAAAATAATGTATGTGCATGCATTGTGCAAATACACACCTGAAAATAGACGGTAGTAGCAAGGAATATTGTATATCTGGAGTAGGAGGCACACTGTTAGCTATTGTAACTCATATACACACACACATATGCCTCATCTTGGAGGGACTTAAGTAATATAAGCAGACAGATGTCACAGAGATTTGTGGTGCTTAGCTCTCCCTAAGCAAACATCTGAAACAGGTTCTCTGGGCGTTATGGCCTGTTGCCTTGCCGACAGCATTGTGGTGCTTTGTTCAAACACAGATGTAAGTGAAGGCTATCGTCCCCATTTCACAAACGATCATCAATGTGCCCTACATTTATCAGCAGTTATCAATAACAGCCCTCATTAAAACTATAAAAGTGAGTTTTGTTAAAAAATGTAACCACCAGTCTCTGATCTGACATCTGTACCCAGAGGCATGATGACACACCTCAACACACCCCCACACAGATACACACATACTTGGCAAAATCATTGCGGGGTAAGTCAAGGTCAGGGTCACTGAGTGGGTTGTGCAAGAACTTCCCCAGAGTGATATAGGTGACCCATTTCACAATGCGAAACTTTTACTGTATTATTGGGAAAAATTAGAGAACAATATTTTTTAAAATAAGGAAGTGAAAGAGTGTCCAAAATATTACAGGATGTTTCATTCTGTGTAGTTAATAATATGTCATGTCCTTTGGGCACTGTAACATCTCATTTTATGACCATTATAATTTTGCACTTGACAGCTGCAGGGGTGTTTGGTTTAATTGCTCATTAACATGCTGTAAAGGGCATTTCCGAGTACAGTTCTGATTTGCTCTCTGGTTTCAGAGCTAGAGCTCCCCATAGCTCACCAGACTTAAGTCTGCTGGTTGAAATAGCAACAGAGGGCTTGGACTCCAAGGAAAATAAAGAGCTGGGCATGAAAATGACCAGTGAGTATCCTTTGGAAGGTTGCCCCTCGCCGTCTCCCCACCCTCGTCTCCAGCCTCCGCACTGAGTTCTCTTCCATTATAAACAATCTTTCCCATGTAGCTTTGGGGAACATTAAAAAAAAGAAAGAACGGAGGATGAAAACAAAACATTAGAGGCTTAATAAATGGGCATAAAGATAAGAGGTGAAGAGGGATACAAACTGCTCACAGAGCTGAAGGATGCATTAGAATGATCTCACTGTGAGACAACCATGCAAAGAGAAGACGGGTTTAGTAAGGTTAGTAATTAATTTATCAATGCTACTGTGTCAGAAAGTATATAAAACAAATGCACTCTGTATTTTAATGCACTGTTTATTTTTTCTTACCTACTGACAATACCATTGGTTGGATAGCTCATGCCACTGCCATGAAAACAGTACGCTTATGTTGTTGGTGCAATTTTTTCCTGCTTGATCAAAAAAAGTGCATGCTTTGATATATGGAGATGAAAACAAATATTGTGGTACTTAATTGATCTCTTGTTTGTTAATCTTTTCTGTTGTACTTTTTTTGCCATGTGATGCAAAGCAGCATTCAGTTTTGTTTCCAAAGCAGCAACTTGGAGGAGGAAGAGGAGGAGAGAGAAATATAAAGTTAAAGAGAAGCCACTGGGAGTTTAGAGCAGAGCGTTGTTTATCCTCCGCTCGGGGGGGAACAAGAAAGAGTGATAGAGGTGAGGAGAGAGAAGAATAACAGCTAGTATAAAGCTGGATCAGGATCACTGCAAATGGACACAGACCCAAAGGACCCTCCCCCTCCTGATATGTGTGTGCATGTGTGTGCACACACACACACACAAACACACTCCATCAGGCACACACACTGCAACATTAAGCCATGTGTGTTTCCAGTTTAGGGGATGAAGCACATTTAGCTTTCTCTTGGTCAGCCCTAGCATATACTCCCTCCCCCATCTGTGTTTATCCTCCAATAACCATCGCAGACTTCTTCTTTTCTCTGCGTCACCTCTCCCTCGCTGTGCAGGGGAGGGGCCTTTGATGTCCAGTTCTGAGGGACTCAGGGAGTGATACGAAGGGGAGGGGGGGGGGGGGGGGGGCAGAAGCTGTGGGGTCAGGCCAAACCCAGTCTGATATCAACAATGCACCAACGGCTCAACTACTGCCTGATATGAGAAATGGCTAACAGCTGAGACACTTAACAAGCTCTGTTGAGGCTTCCCTTAGACAATGCTGGCTGGAAATCGCTATCACACCTAATCCTTTTTCTCTGGCTGTCACATTATGTGTCACATTTTCTTTATTCTGAGAGAAAGCACTGATCTGATATATTTTGTTGAACACTGTTACAGCATACACTGATCGAGACAGATGTTCGTTGCACAAACAAATACAGTATGCTGATGTAAATGTGTAAAATACTCTGTTGCTGTTCTGATGTTGTTCCAATGTAACATACAGTATACAGTATATTTGTTTTAAAAAAAAGATGGTATCACAGACACATTGTACTTTGTGGATGCAAAATGTTTCATGCTTTCCATGCAGATACAGATGCTGTTTGTTAATTGTCTTCAGATATAATTATGGGCCAATACTGCTGTGACAGCTGTAGCCAATGTTGTATGTTCTTAAAGCACAGGGTTTAGTTGAAAAAATAATGAATATAATAAAATATAGTGTGACAGTGCAGATATGCAAACGATTGTAATGTTTTATATTAACCTTCATAAAATATTAAAGTGAGTTTTTACTTTTCTAATAAAGTGGCACATTGTAACGTGTGTTTGTCTTTTTCCTGTAGTGTTATTGCTTTGTACAGGATATCAAAAAAGGTGGCACTGCAGTTTTTACGGTTGTGTAGCAGCCATACAGTAATAACTGTAGCTTGCAATAAAATGTGTTTGTACAACATTAAGCAATAAACTGCCATAGTGTCTGGGCTCTGCAGATACTTAATAATTAGTTAGATAAAAAGGCACAAAGAAGCCTCCAACAACCTAAATACAAAAACAAATAACGTTATTAATAATAAAAGTTGTTTGATCTTTTGTATGAGCTGCACATTAACAACAGTTCTGGGTAAAGAAAGTTGTTGAACAAAGATATTACTTGATACTGACATAGGAACAAATAAGGAAATCAAATATTTTTTTACAGTGGTACTACCTTTCAGTGTATCTTATACACATTAAGTGGACACGAGGGACGAATGAAAAAAGAAGTATGACAAATATTACCTTTGTGAAGCGTCTAATGCATCAATCAATGCAATCAAGTTAATGTCAACAGACCTGAATATTATCATACATTTGAATCAAGCACACTCCTGTGACTGTCATACAATTGAACCTTACTTCATAAACCTCACTATTTACTGCAGGGCTATTTTCTTGGATTTGTAGTAATTTACACTGGCGTTCATGCTACGCTGCACAGACACAACTCTATTCATTTTACATTTTAACAACATAGCTATAAATAGCTCACATTTGCCGATAAATAAAGGGGTTTATAAGTTGTGGTGGCGGAAACAAATATTTTAATTTCATGGATAATAACCCGCTAGTAAAGTACGGTTCGTGTGAGAAAACACAATCACCGTTTGAAAGCAAAAAACATAAATGCGCAGTTTGTTTTCGAGGCCTCCAGACTGTTTTTCCTCTGCTCTCCCTCGCCTGCCTCGCAGACCGGCTCTTCGTAGTTGACAGACACCGGCCGGTAAACTGTAGGACACGCCTCTCCCCTCTTCCACACACATTGCTTGGATTAGAGAAAAAACCTGATTGACACAGTTAAACCAGCCAATCAGAGTCCGCCTCGCAGTGGACGCGTGCCAAAGTGTAATGTTTATGTACGCGGTTGACCAATAGGAGTGAAGTACAGGGGGCGTGGCATTCTTTTGGAGGAAAGAGGCAAAACAATCTTTTATCCCCCTGACCGGGCGGCTTTTTGGATATCCTGCGTAGCAGTGGTGGCAAACTTTACATGTAGACTAGAATATAAGTTAAGACACAGGCATTACCAATCAATTTGCGACAATCCTGATAAATGTATCAAACTCCAGCAATTTGCACTAAAATCTATAGAAAGCTGGTTTTCTTTCTTTAGTCTCCCCTCGCCCTGTCTGAATATGGATGCCAGATATATTTTGGAGCAGTCGTCGGTTGGGACAAGGGTCGGTGGTGCGGATTTTAACTGCCGGGCAGGCCGCTCCGTGCTCTGCGACACACGGGTCCCCACGGTGGAGAAAAACGGTCCCGTCTTTTACAAATTAGTAATGGACGGCGGCTCAGTGCCGGAGGTTAAAAGCGAGCGAACCTCTTCAAAAGGGAACGAACTTTCTCCGGGTGGTCGAATATTGCACGACGTGGAAAAAGTAAGTGCCTTTTTATCCATGTTCAGTGTGTACGCGCGACTCCATTCGCTGGTAAAGTCAACAGTACACCCAAGTTACAACACAGATAATATGAACGCTGTTTAATGATAACGTTTGACAGCTATCACGCGCCGTCATTGCACTTCAACGGTTGAAATATGCGAGCGTGAAGTTCACACGAGACTTCTAATGTTACTACTTTATATTGTGTTGTAATGTGTAGTGAGGTCCGCCTTCACAACTATTTAACCCACTTTTTAAAAAGTGTCAGTAATTTCAGCAACTGCTGTCAACGCTTGTTCGTCGTATCAAAACCGCTTTAAATGGCGGCGCATTCAGTGTACAAAGTTTACAGAAAAGGGGGGCAGGGACTTCAAACTACTAGCCATACCCCCTCCCCCATAACTGTAGGGTGGAGCTACAGTGAGTGCTTTCTGGCTGCACACCACCGAACTTGTAATGGTCCATGCTAGATATGACATATGTTTAAAAAAAAGTGTTCTGTTTGCATTGTGTTTTAACTTGAATTGCATTGCATTGCATTTTGTGACCCATGTGTGTTTATCCTTGCACGGTTAGTAATTTAACCACGTCATATAGTTACTAATTGACCATGCAACATCACATATGCACAGGTGGCGAATTGCCACACTTGCTTTTCAGATCAGATGGCAGTTTATTCAAATTAATTTAGTGAATTGCTGCCTGATTATTTTAACATGACAGTGTGATAATGGCACTTGGGTATGGACCTAAGCCTTATTTAAGGATTTCTAAATGAGCATTTGAATTGATTCCAGAAACCACTGTCATGCCGATGAATTCACTTTAGGGTTTCTGTTATAAATAAAATGTATAAATTAATGGTTAAAAACCCTAAAAGAAAGTCATGCAGAGTCATCTAATTTCATTTGTGAAGGTGTTGAAGCAGTTCACAAAATGGTTAACCTCTTCTTCATATCACATATCACATAATGCTTCTGATGTAGTAGGAATGCTGATAATTGACTTTAATGTGTTACTTACTTTCTAGACTGGCCTGGAGGACCAAAAAGACACTGGTTCCTCTGGGATCTTGAAGAGGGCCAGTCCTACCCACTGCCCAGGCATAAATGGGCAGTTGCCAGGCGTCTTCATGCACTTGGACATCAGGAACCCAGGGAAACAGGCAGAGCTGGCCAACAACCTCAGAGCAGCACAAGGGCGTATCATACCACCAACAGCGATACAATCCCTCCCATCCTCCCACATCCCCGTCCCCAGAAACAGGTACAGAGTGGCGGATGACCTCTACATTCATGAACCCCTGTTGTATATTACTTGGTTTTATTCATAGACCTATTTTTGTGTGCATGGCTCTTGTTTCTATTCAGCGCAGTCCAAGAGCTAATTTGACCCAGAACTTGTGGTGAAAAAATAAAATACTCTACTGTGTTCCTAAACAGAGTCTTGAATAGAAGTGGAATTCGGCCTCTGGCTACAACTGTGCAGTGGTTGGGCATGAATGGTGTGGGGGCGTACTGGTCAACTGACCACATGTTTGGTGTTCCATCCAGAATAGTTTCAAAATGAGAGCTGGAGATGAGGGCCAGGATTGCACAATCACTTAAATGAAGAATAGAGAGAACGAATGAAAGAATTACTGTGTGTTTGTTTTGTTTACAGATAAATCAGGCTAACTATTAATCGGGTTTCTTGTCCCGCTCGACTGCTTCTAAGCCCACTGCTTTCCCTGCTTTGACAGGCCAGGCCAGTGAATGTATCAGTGTGATGTGCCCACTGCGTGTCTGGCGGGAAGCTTTGTTGTGTGTGAACGTGTGTTGTTTGATGGTTCATGTGCAATGAGTTTTGCTTTGAAAGTCCTTAGTTAACCTTACATGCACATACAGACTTTTTCACACAGAAGAAGCAGAACATGAATCCATGGACAAGCCCAGTGCACTGATAAGTGATTATGTAATGGTACTGAAGACTGGGAGAGACTGAAGGTGGTGCCTAAGCACAGTTTCCTTAATTTTAGGCAGACATTGGTTACTGTCTGTGTCAAGACGCTGTCAGGCCGTCAGACGGCGCTTACACATTAACAGAAAGATTGCCCGGTGTTGGTACATTGAAGTATAAAAACTGAAAACCGCTTTCAACTGCTGAGAGTATGCTTGATTTTGGTGTGTGTAGAGGTTCGGGGGTTTAAATGCTACACTTCTTTTCATCCTTCTGTCATCATCATGTGAACTTCACGTGCTGCTGATCATGTATGACATGAGGCAGTGTCTCTGAGGAGCATGCAAGACTGAGCATGCTTTTAAACTAAAGTGATGTCTACTTTTTTGAGAGTGCACGGTCAAGTGTGTATGCCCACTACAGACAACAAGGCTGTTGTTCTGACCTCTCGATCCAGGTCATAACCAGAATTAAAAGTTTGAAACATCTCTTTTCCACAGCATGTTGATGGTGGCTATCTCAGCACACTGCTACAACAATAACAAGCTCTGAGTTGACACTACACAGCCACTGAAAGACATTGCACAACATTATATAACTCTGTGGTCATATTAGCCATGCCTCTTTGTTGACCTTTCAGATTAACTCCCAGTCTTTACGCTGCTTAAATTGGCTTTTGTTTTGCAGCTTGTGACAAGAGGCTCTCCTCTCTAAGCAATTATTCACATTTTGGTTTAAACCATTTTCAGTTCAATTGGTGAACTGATTATCCATCTATCGTCTACCGCTTATCCGGGGTCTGGTCGCGAATTGATTATGCTATTTTCTGATGCTCATCCCAGCTGTTATCCATATGTATATTGCACACGGGGTATTCATCACCAATTTATAAGAGCAGTTGGAAAATTCAATTTCCATGGAAAGAAACGGTGATTCATTGCCAACGATTTCACCGAGTTACACAAGTGCACTGCACTGACACTCTTTTGGGACTTCAGTGTGAGGCACCTATTTTTTCCCCCAAAAAATGGCTACAGTGGTAGAAGGTTGCGTTTGCCATCTCAGTATGTGTGTGCACTTCTGTGTACGTGGGTGTGACCCATTGTACATCTCTGCCCTGCTTTGGATAATGTCAACAAAACCATTTATTTTCCTTTGCTCCCAAACGGCTTATATAATACCGCCATTGTGTTACAGGATTACATATGCTCAAAGAGAATTAAACCTATAAAGCTGTTGCTCACCTTTTGTGTGTTTTACATCAAACACTGTATGAGTTACGTATTGCTTTCACACCTTGACTAGTCAGTTTGCAAATGCAGCAAAGTAGGTCACTCTCCTTTCGACAAGCCGGGGCAAAGATCTTTCAGGAAGAAAGAGGAGGAACCAACACATTTACTCGCTGATATCACATTCAAAGCTACACTGTATATTTAAACACACCCACCAGATTGTCAACCTTGCTTCTGTGTGTGTGTTTGTGTGTGTGTGTGTGTGTGTCTCTCTTTCTCTTTTCCTTGTTCTGTTTCTGATCAAGTTTCTCTTTCACTCGCACCCTAAATCAGAGCTCGCTCTACCTGTCAATACTCATCAGTGTGGGATCCAGCACACTGATAACAAAACAAAGACCAGCTTAAATTAACACACACAAAAAAAAAGAGGTCTGACAAAATGAAGAGTGTAGTGGGCATGTTGTTTTGATGTGAAATGCTTTTCTTTCTTATCTGTCCTTGGTCAGGTACACTGTCACCACAGTAGGGTAACATGAATAGAAAACACAGAGTCTGCATAAACAAGACATTAGAGCAACCAACTGCAGTGTGTGTGTGTGTGTTCGGTTGGGGGGGGGTCGATGGTAGAGGGGAAAAAGGCGGCTCTGTTTTGAACATAATTACAGCCCAGTCTTTGACTCAGTCTGCTAAGAGTCACCAGGGGGGTTTAGGCGAGGCAGGCAGGCAGGCTGTAGCAGAGTCCACCACCTCTACAACCCCCTTCGATCACCCCACCACTGACCCTCTTCTCCCAAAGGAGACGCAGCCGGTTGTTGAAGGTTAGAGTCAGCTACCCGCCCCCACTCTAGTCTGGGATGTCTAACCCACATCCAGACTGCTGACAAGGCAGCTCAAGTGGCGGAGCCAGCTACTTCTCAGGTGCTCGTTTTCTTTTATATTTACATATAAAACATTTGCCTACTATACAGTACATGTGTAGCATGACAGTATCATCATTAGTTAAAAAACACCGTATGAATTTGATGCATTATTATCCTTTTTTCTGGTGTTACTTTTTTTTGCTCCCTTCCAGACCACAAGAGGTTAATGCTCTTACACTGACACATGCTGAGGTGAAAGGTCATCCTCAATGAATGGAGTCATGTGAGAGAGAAGGGTCAAATCAGGACGCGAACAGGCATCTGGCATGTCTACAAGGTCGGCCTCAGGATCTGGGTCATATGCTACATAGACAATTTATAACCTCAGAAGAATGTAGTAGACCTCTAACACTGCAGCTCTACCGTCTCCTGAGTTACAGGTGTACGGAGTCGGGATGTAGTTGGAAAGAAAAAAATATTTTTATTTCATCTGCGTTTTCAGGGTGCAACTCTGCAACTGGCTCTGAAAATGTAATCTTTAACACTAATGGTGTCTGTGTGCGTGCGTGTGTGTGTCTGTGTGTGAAGATAGGCTAAATCCATTTCACAAGTAAGGATGCATGAAGGAATGTTTTCTGCAAACAGTCTGCTCTGTTGCAGAAGTAATGTTCCAATGTTATAATATTATGCTGCAATTATATGTTACATTATAAATCCTCACATATTTGTCATGTCTATAAGTGCATAAGTAGGTTGTATACTGTACATCTGTCCTCCAGCAGGATGCCTTCAACACAGAGAAAAAAAAAAAAAAAAACACTTATCAAGGGGGAAGGAAACTTCTGTTCCGCAGCTCTGGCACCGCTGCAGTAAAATGCTTTCTCGCTTGCTCACCCACACTAATAGATTCTTACATAAGGCCTCCTGTTCGGCCCCAGTAGCATTTAGAGATGCCACAGTCAACTGTCTTTCCTCTCTCTTCAATCAATCTTTCTCTTCTTCTACTCCACTCCTCATGCCAACCAGCAGCTGCACCGTGGCTTCCCCGTCTGTCCACTAACCTCTTTCTCACCTTTCATCAGAAAACCTCCCACTACGCTTCTTTATTTTTCTTCATACAACTGTTATCGCTCCCATGACATCTTTACCTCTCTGTCTTTGAGTCAATGACTATGCTCATAAAAGTGTAAAAAGTTAATTACAGTGAAATCCACTTTGCTCCAGTAGTGATGTTGAGCTCAGGCAGTCGAAACATTGATACCATAGTATATGCAGAAAGGTTACTCCACGGTTGCAAGGTTTTTGCCTGAGATGTCGCAACTCTCTCTGCTTTGTAAAAAGTCCCTGCCTCCTTTTTTTTCTTTCTCCCGTGTGTTTTATCTGTTCCATTCATCCTATTTTCCATTTCTCTTGGCCTTTTGCCCACTGCCCTTTTGTCTGAAGGACGACCGGCTAAATCCTATTCAAATCGAGAGGAGATGAAGCCCTCTGAACAATGCTGCTCTCGCTGCCAAGAAGGTTATTCCATACTCCTGTAGAACATATCGGTTCTAATCTGTCGGTCATATGTCTGTCTTTCCCTTTTCTCTCTTTCTTTTTTCTTAATCACACGTCTCCAACATGCCATGCACGTGATATTGTTTAATGTTCACAACTTTTCAGTGACTGCATACATTCATAAGGTAGAACAAACTATAGCATATTCATCACTGGAATGTTCACAATGTTTCTATTGGCGCTAAAATAAATCGCAGATCTGCAGACATGACTTTCACAAGCCAAGGGTTTATTTTGGTTGGAAATATGTTGTCGCTGTTTCGCAAGTTCAAAGCTAAATCTTCTTTAAAATCACACAGACTGATGAGATAATATGAATACGCACTTAAACTGTAGATTATAACTATAACGCTAATCTTGTCCGTTTGATTGTTTCTCACTCTGACAGAGTAATCGGCACAATACGGCGGGAAAATGTTCTGAATGTGCCGCGTGACGCTTCACTGAATTTACAAATAGCATTCCAAAACCAGATCCTTGGTGAGCTGGGCAGAGTAAGCCTTTTAAAGTCTAAAGTAACTGTTTTCAAAATGTTCTGTAAGCCTGTAGTTTCATGGGTTTTTGCTTTCTCCTGCTCTCAATCACTTCACTTATTAATATCCTCACACACACACACACACACACACACACACACACACACACACACACACACACACACACACACACACACACACACACACTTGCGCAACTCTATCATAAGTCATCCCAGTCTGCTGATGACAAGCAGTGAAATTCAGTCCAGACTGCAAACAGAGAAGTCTGAGAAACGCCTCTGAAGAGCTGAAGGGCCTACATCTATTTTCATGTTTGTTTTTTAATTACCGTTAAGCATGTAGTTGAATATCTTCCCTTTCTCTGGTAGAAAACACATTTTAATTCAGCCTGTGTGTAAATATTTAGCCATCGTCTAGTTTTATGTTTTTTTTGTCATATGTCATTTTCATTAACATGGCAACAATAGTGCCTCTTTCCTCTCAGTCACCATCTTCTCTTCTCTCCCTTTTGCTTTGTCAGTAACACATGACACATCGACGTTACCTTCCCCTCACTATGGCAGTATGTATGTGGAAAACACAGTGCTGGCTGAGGTTTCTGACTCCATCCCGAGGAACGTCAGATGTCCGTGCTCTCACTTGTAATTAAAGGATTATTGACAGCCCTGTCTTTTAGTTTAGTTGTGGAAGAGAGCTGTGCTGAACTTCTGGCTTTTCCAATTGATTTTGTGTTGACACAGTTAAGTAATGTGATCATTGACTTTTCAAAATGCATGGGCCTGTGAGGATCGGGTAAATCAAAGCGTGATTTTTAAAAAGCCAGACGCACTGCATTGAATGTGTGCTAAACAGCTAATACGTTTCAAAGATTCAGCTTGATTAAACCATGTTTAACAGCATACCCACACTTAGGTTGCTAGAACCAGCGGTCCCAGTTTCTCATAGGCTCCTAGAAACCCCCTACGCTCTGTGTGTGTCCTTGAGCGTACATGCACGTCCTTAACAATAGAGCTGTGTGGGCTGGGATAATGACTCTAACGAATTGTGTTGGAGGGCAAGACAATCAATCAATCAAGCGGCTCTACAAGTGAACAGATTTGTGTGTTTTTTCCGCGACAGCCGTGGCCGGAGGAATTTTATTTTTCGGATTGTCAGACCATCAGTCCCTCCCATTGTTGTGAACATCATATCTCAGGAACACGTTTGATGGAATGTCTTAACATTTGGCACAAATGTTTGCTTAACTCAAGGAACTGATTAGACATTAGTGGTCAAAGGTCAAGGTCACTGTGACCTCACAACACACGTTTTTGGCCATACCTCAACAATTCATACACTAATTATGATAAAATGCGCGTCGTCTTCACAACGTATACTATATGAGTCTGGACAGACATGGAACCTGCAACATGACATGGCTGGTGGAGGCGTACAACCACAAGGCGGTAATTCTAGTTTAATCCTTTTTTTCCTTTTTCTCTTTCACCCACGCACACACTCTCATTCAGTACTTGGCTCGTATTGAGGTAGTCAGGTTTGAACACACACAGATCTGCTAATGACTCCTCTCACCTCCTGGATATTACATTAAGTATCAAAGTATTCGCTCTGCCCTGCTGAGTCAGCTAGCAATGTTTACACATACGTCGACTATAGCTATGAGCAACAAAGGCACTGATGACACCCACAATTACGTACTGTAGGTGATGCCTTATGTGCACGAGATGGAGAGGAGAGAGAGAGAGAGAGAGAGAGGAGAGGAGAGAGAGAGAGAGAGGAGAGAGAGAGAGAGAGAGAGAGAGGGAGAGAGAGAGAGAGAGAGAGAGAGAAGAGAGAGAGAGAGAGAGAGAGAGAGAGAGAGAGAGAGAGAGAGAGAGAGAGAGAGATTTTTTGTGCACAACATTGTTTAAACACTATTTCACAATCAAAGGCGTTTTAAGGCGAGATGTTTTTCCAGCAGTCTCTTTAAACGGGAGCAGACACACCCCTCTCTCTCTCTCGCCTCTGACTGCTGCATGTTAACGTGGAGATTTCCGGCCTGGGAAGAGGTAGAAATTAGATATTTCATGAGGTTGGCCTGGTTGTGATTTACGCACAGGGCAAGGCTGATCTACAGTCTCTTCAGTCTAACAGCTTTTCCTCGCTCTTGTTCGATCTGCCCCAATCCGGTTTGGACCAAGAATCAACACCATGATCCCAATATAAACACTAGCTCGTGTTTACACTGTGTTTTGTTCACCATAATTACACCATGAGAGAGAGAGAGAGAGAGAGAGAGAGAGGCTTGTGGTCCTTACAGAGGAATCCATTTGCTTCCTGTTACACACACTTTGAAATTGACCGATCAAGATAATCCATCATAGAAAAACAGACTTCATCCATAACTCGGTTTTTACATAAACTTCACAGTAGCGTCTTTATATCAATTCATCACTTTATACTTTCCCCACAGATTTAATCCTCACATCCACATCCTTTTATGTGGTCGTTTGTTGGGTCTACAACAGCCTCTTTGTCTTCAGTTTAACACTATAGAATTTTGTATTTATTTATGTAATTATTTATTAATAATTATTTGCGTTGTACAATTGCAGGAAATGTAAACACAATGTTTGTAATAGTAAATTTAATTGAGTGACAATATTGTCCGTTAAAAATAAGACGGAGAAAAAGAGGAGGTTAAACAGGGAAATGTAAGGGCATCCCTGAACCTAATAATAAGAGTATATGGGGAGCATGTTACACATTTTATTGGCAGGCTGAGCAGCTGTTTCTGTCTCTGGTTTCACGTCAGCTCTTCTTAATGAGTGAGATGTGGAGGTATGTTGGTATTTCTGAAGCTGCATCTGTTATAAGCCCCTAAAACCTCTCTAGCTTAACGCAAGGCTTCTGTCTACTGTCCAAACAATATTATCCAATGTACGTAAATACTGTAGCTGTCCTAACGAGCTACTTTCTATCTGCTGATGTTTAAGATGAATATTTTATGAGGTTGCTAAATTATCCAACAAACTAACCCTAACCTAACCTAGTACTGCGTAACCTTTACAGAGACACTTTGTAACACTAAGTTTGACAGTTTATTCATCAACTTTAGAATAACAGTTGACAAAATAATCTTAACTGTGTGTGTGTGTGTGTGTGTGTGTGTGTGTGTGTGTGTGTGTGTGTGTGTGATGGCTGTAGGGAGGGAGACCCGACTGGTTGATAGAAAAACACTTCAGTCACACGCGGCATGACAAGGCTGCGAGCTGTGGCTGGCAAGCTCTATGACTGGTCTGTTCAGGAGAAAAGAGTCTGTCCTAAGCTAACCATTGCCCCGAGGTTTGGCCTTGTTTGAAAATGCACAACTGAACTCTCACAGGGAGACTGACAGTTTTGTGATACTCAGCCATCATATTTCAACATGTTTTAAGCAGTAAAAAAACTAGCAGTGTGATCCAGAGTCAGGGTTTTACATCCTCTTACAGAGCTGCAGCACTTTCCACAGCTGTCTGTAGGTAGACTCTGTTTTATGATCATCATCTCCATGATGTGTTTCCATGATGTGCTCTAAATGCCTCCATCCGTCTTATTAACTATCCCATTGTTGAGATTGCAGGATGATAGAAGGGCCATTTTCCTTTTGCTTATTCCCAATAGTGTCACATCCCCCACTCCCACCCCCCCCTAGGATGTTAAAACCCTGATCATTTGGAGAGAGGTGAATGGCTTTTGCAGGAACAGGGCCAGAAGATCCACTGGGAGACTTGCATTTTATAATATGTTCTGTTGTATAACTCAGTATTTAGTACAGTCTGAATGAGATGATGCACTAGGGCTATTCAGTGAACTAAAATTATATCAAATAAAATAGTAACCTCATGATACGTATCGTATCACCAGGTTCTTGACAATAAATGCCCCTATTACACAACAGCATGTATGTTATTAGTATTTTCTAATAACTTTAAATGGTGGTGATGTTTTTTAAGCAAGTGAAACACACTTTTGTTGTCACTTTTTCATTATGTATGTGAAACAAAATACATGCGTGCGTGGCGCGGTTTCTATTTAGTTCTCTCCTCTCCTTTCTTCGTGTGTGTGTGTGTGTGTGTGTGTGTGGAGCAAAGGAGAGAATGTGAATGCGCAGAGTAGACAGTACACACTGAAACATGCACATAAATGAGATCAATAGCATAATCGTTTAGTTTATTTAATAAAAGAGCACCTGTCAATGTGAAAAGTGAGTTGTGAATTAAAGAAAATAAAAAGAATTTGAGAAAAAAACAAAAGACACCTTGAATATCAGGCAGGGCGCGGGGCTCCGTTGGCGGGGCGCAGCGCCCCTCCAAGACAATGGTAGGGGAAAGTCCTGAAAATTGCAATTTGGGCCTGTAAATAGACTGATCTTTTTTATTTATTTGTGCCATCAATCATGCAGAAAAAACCCCAGATTAAATGTCCTCTGGAAAAGCTGTGTCAAAGTTTGAGTGTGCTCTTTTGAAATTAGACTCTCGACACAGATTTGTCTGCACAATAAACAGGCACCGACATAGTGGACACTTTCTATTTATTTGATGTGTTCAGTTGTTTCTCTTATTATTATTATTTTTTTTCATTTATTTCTTCATAGGTTATAGCAGCCAGATCATATGCACTACAGCTATAGAAATCTCTCTCTTAAAACGCCTTTGATTGTGAAATAGTGTTTAAACAATGTTGTGCACAAAAAACATCTCTCTCTCTCTCTCTCTCTCTCTCTCTCTCTCTCTCTCTCTCTCTCTCTCTCTCTCTCTCTCAAAGTCTGCAGGCATTTTCCCACTAACTGCACTTTCTTATTGTGAGCTCCATCACCAGGACCTACACTATTAACTCTTTCTGTCTCTCTCGCTGTCTCTGATTCAGTTTCTCTCAGTGGAGGATGTGTTAGGACCTGAGAGCTGTGTCTCTCACACCGACGGAGGAGCTGCCTTTGTTTCAAAAAAGCCTTTTTTCTTTTCTTTTCTTTTCTTTTCTTTTTTTTGTCATGTAATTCCAGTTTCTCAATTCAGAATATGCAGCCTCTTTCCATAGTTTATCTTTCTTTTGGTGGTATATTTTCTCCGGCTTTGTAAGGTTAAAAGAAGAGGATCAAAATCGTGCTTGACATTTCCGAGTTTGATATTCGTAGAGAGTGTAATATTAATTTGTTCGGTTTAACAGCTATTTATTGAAAAACATGTTTGTGGATTTAGTTTACAAAAAAAAGTCACAATTTACACTCCCTCAAAGTCTGCAGGCATTTTCCCACTAACTGCACTTTCTTATTCTGAGCCCCAGCTCCATCACCTAATCTAACCTAAAAGATACTGATCAGTTTATTTTACTGGCTGGAGTCTTTGTCTGTCTGACGCTGCCCCGCAGATATTTGGCTTCATGGGAGTAAGTAGAGAAGAGTGGCTTTAGAACAGCATTGATTTGCTTTTGCAAAACACAGGAAACCGAGCAAAGGCCTGCTCTGGCTTGTGATGGCAGAAGGGCACATCTCAAGAGCGAGAGAGAGAGAGAGAGAGAGAGAGAGAGAGAGTGGGAAGTGAAGAATGAGGAACAAAATAAGAGCATGAGTGCTGCAGAAAGAGAACTGACCACTCTGTTAAGGACTCTCTGACATTTTAATCTATGTTTCAAGTTAACATGTTTCTTTCTGTTCGATTTTGGTAACCATCGGTTTAACATTTGAATTGTATATCAGTCTATGTTGTGTCTTCCTTTTCATGTTTAATTCAGAGGTAAACACACCTAATTGATGACATGCAGGAGGAACTTTTCTTACTTGATTCCCTCTGGTTTCCCTTCACATCCACAGAGAAAACCAGCAGCTCAGTAATCTTTAAGACTGAGCCATGAGATGTCTTTTTGTTTTTATGATTCTGGAGAATGAAAAACCTCAGTCTAGCCCAGAGTGGTTTGGATTATTTAGATAAAAGAAAATATGATTTGAACGGATGTCGGCCAGGAATAAAATGGTTTTTTCACTTGGAAGAAACGCAACTACGCGGCTGACATCTCTGGCTCACTACATCAACTCATGACTCAAATGAAAAACGACAGGCTTGTTGATATGGAAGCAGTGTTTTCAGACAGAAGGGCATATCTTGTTTGCTGTTTGCTGGGGGGGAACAAAAGCCTCAACTCAGGAGAAACTGCCCTGCATTCCCCTAGCAACATAATTGTTATTGGAGCGAACTGACAGAAGTTGTGAGGGAAGTTGCTATAGCAACAAGTTAAACTTGTTGTGTAGCCTGAAGTGACAGAGAGGTGATAAAGTAAAGTAGTGCTAGTTGTTCGCTAGTTTGCCCAGAGACATGAACATTAGCGGTGTTGTGTATTGTTTGTTCCATCTACGGATGACTAATTATATTTTTCTGTGACATATGGTCATCTGATTTGATTGTATTAAGTGTGAAACCAATATTTTGAGGATGTAATATCTTAAAGTGGTGCAGAGGTTTAGAAAGGGGGAAATCAGGCCTAAAGTAACAGATGAAACTTCTCTTGGCTTGTTTAAGCGTTGTATGGTATAAAGCCATGAGAAGGCTTGTCTGTGTGAGTGCACTGTTATCCGATTAACACCAACTGTACCTGTAAGCCTGTGTGGCTCTCACACTGCAAGCCTCATGACCTACAATATCCCAATGTCTAGCGGTTTCCACAATGTGGGCATGGCATGAATGTCAGGTAGCACGTCATGATCTACTCTGTCGTCAGCCAGCTAATTGCTTGAGCTGTGTCAACATTTTCTCTCCGAGGAACCAGCGCTACTAGCACGGCTCTGATCTTGTTGTAAATTCAGGTCGCTGCACACAGAACAACCCCTTTTCTCTGCCGTTTAACCTGCCAGTGTACTGTTTCAATGGAATATGTATACGATCCTCCTGTCTGTGTAGTTTAAGATATATACTGCAGACGTGGGGAGCGAGACATCACACCACAGAGGGAATCACGTCTTTTTCCGTGTGTGTCTATCCTCTATTATTTTGCCAGAACAAAGCTTGTTGTTGTTTGTGCATGGCCCAAAGGCTCTAGACTGCATTTGAGGATCAAGAGTTAGAAAGAGAGGCCTTTTTGTCCTGAATCTGAATAACCATTACGCTCCAAGCCCACATTAAAGTGACACGGCTCCTGCCTAACAGCCTCTCCCTCTCCAGGGGGTTTGGCCTGAATACTTACAAAAGAGGCAACGTGTTTATAGACTGCACAACAATGGGTGAATTGCGTAGATACTCATGCTTACCCACATTTTTATGTCAATATATTTGTATTCATTGGATATTTACAATACATACTACATTGCAAAAAAACCTTTACAGAAATAGAAAAACAGGGGTTGGGGGTGACTGACCGTTAACTGCCAATCATTAACCATCTGCCAGCAAAGTGAGCAAGGAAGTGCAATAGAGATAGAGGGGCAGATGACAATACGTAATACAGTGGAGTCGAGGCAAGACAATGGGTGACGGAGGGATTGTGGGATAGAGAGCTGTGGGTGTTCTATTAATAGCATCGATGGGGCAGCTGTCGGGGTGCTCAGCCAGGAGACTATCATCAACACCAGCCTGGTCAGTTCTTATTGCCTCAAGTCGTCACGACATTACATCATTATACAGGATATACCAGTTCGACTACATCATGCCATTACCTGCACAGCTTATTTTACTTCAAACGTGTGCACTGATGAATCTCTTGTTCAAAAGCCTTCATCTACATATATGATTTATTCTGCTTTAGGATAAAACACACTGGCTCCTCTACATAAACCGTGCAGTCCAAATTCTCTTTAGAGTCAGTCAAGCAGGAGCCCTTGAGCATTAAACGGGCTGAAAGGAAAGAGGAGAGAGCGATGCATATGAGAACAGGGGACGTAATGTATGGTTAACAATGCTCTTGTGGTTTTGTGGTTTCCATCACCTTTTCTGTCAGCCTTGCTCACATCTGAGTGTGCGTGAGGATGAGCACTGCAAACATATGTTTGAGTGATGAATAATGTAAGAGGTTTGCTTAAGTAAAAGTTTATCTCATGACTGGAAACATTCTCTACCGCCGTGTGCATTTGTTTGTGTTCAAGAGAGGAACGGACAGAGACAAAAGACAAACCCACTCTCTGTGTTCGATTGTGTCACGACTCAGAGTGGTGTTTGAAAGTTTTGTTGACGTGTGTTTGTGTGACCTGTGTTTTTCGACTCTTTGCCTGCCAAGGTCAGCTCCCCGTATCCATGCCAATGTGAGGCATGCGCAGCTGCTTTGGATATGAAGAAGCCGGCATACATGCATACAGATACATACATGGACACAGAAATACAACCTGATGCCTGTTTTAGGGCTCAGGTCGATCATATGATCACATTAGATGGATAAGTGCTATTTAAAGTGACCACTACGGATGCTGAGAGGGAGATCAGAGATTTTTGTTGACAATGTAAGACCCCAGAGAAAACACACCCTCCATATTGTACTCTGCACTGCTTTGAATAATCCTGAAAATGAATAGATTTCTTCCAACAGTCTGCGTGACACACAGTATTTCTTCCATGGTTTGTGGTCCAGCACTTAATATGATATTGGTCTTTTGAGAATGGAACAATCCCCCACTGTTACCTTTAGACTTTTAGGGTTGCTGGAAAATGTTCACAGTTTGCACCTTCACAGGCAGTGAAAGGGGGGTGTTGTTGGATGTTGTGTTCTGGTAAACTGAGTATTGGCTGTGCCGAACAGGTGCGGTACACATGCAGGGGGGAGGGAGAGAGATTAGATTAGGTTAGGCAAAAAAAAAAGTTTCAAAAATACACTAGGAAGTTCAATACACCACTAATAAACACGTGAACTTGTGTGTTTTGTGGCAGTTGGCCTGGACCTAAAAGGACCAGTGGTTAGGATTTAGTGGCATCTAGGGGTGAGGTTGCACATTGAAACCAAAAGAATACCTCTCCGTTAACCCCTTTCCAAGCGTCTCAGAGAGCCTATGGTGGCCTTTGTACGAAAGGCCCCCTTTAGAGCCCATGTTTGGTTTGTCTGTTGTGGGTTATAGAAACATGGCGGTGCAACATGGCAGACCCCGTAGAAGAGGACTCGCTCCCTATGTAGGCTGGATATAAAGGGATCATTCTCTTAAGTTTACGGTAACTAAGCTAAAGATTTTTATTTTTTGAGATGATTATACACTCATGAAAACATAGTCAAGAATATTATATTCCATTCCATCCTCCTGAATCATACACACGGGTCCTTAAAGTGTGCTTATACTGAGTGCAATGTGTGCTATGAACCATGGTGATCCTTGAGATTTCAACTGGGCTGGTAACTGGAGCAGAGGTGCCGTGTTAAATATAGAGGGAAGGCCCAGTCGTCTCCCCAACAACAGCAGGTAGCCTACTATAGTGCTGGACGAGATTGAGGGTTGAGAAACGGCAACACGGCAGCATCATATCACCATCTGCCGTATCAAAATCCAAATGTCCTCTTAGGACACTTGGAAGTTGTATTCCAAGTGTATCCAATTTATTAGTGATTTAACCTTTAAAAATATCTTACAAAAATAGTCTGAGCTTGGACTCACTGTAACTTACTACACTTTGGATAAAATATTGTCATCTACAAAGCTTATCCGTTCATTTCACACAATACACACACTCATGCTTGGGCACACACTACTCTCCCCCTTTTCTACACTCTGAGCTTGTTGTTGCTACTTGTGTCTTGGCTCAAAGCTGTAGTCTCCCTCTCCCTCTCCCTTTCTCTGTATGTGCCTGGGCCTGGGTTGTTGACTTTAGCTGGCCCATGAGTTGTGCTGCTGCCAAAGGGGATAGTTCTTGGCTCAGCCAAGGCCAATAGAAGTTGAAGGAGGAAGGAAGGTAAGAGGGTGTGTATTTTGTGTATGCGTTTGTGTGTGTGTGTGTGTGTGTGTGTGTGGGTGTGAGAGAGTGAGTGTATGATTTTATTTGTGTATGTACTTAAGTTGGCCAACTGTCCAGTCAGAGACACACACACACACACACACACACACACACACACACACACACACACACACACACACACACACACACACACACACACACACACACACAGTAAATGGGGTCAAAACTTCCCTATTGAGTCATAGCACCTAAAACATAAAGCATGTTTATCAGTGACAGGGCTCGTAAATTTCACAGCTCAGAGTATGTATGGTGTAACTAGTACTAGATTAAATACCTCAGTGTGTATGTGCCTACACATGTTCATCTGCATATGTGGGTAAAGACATGTTTATCATGTCATCTTTAAATTTACTGCACGCTATAAACGTACCATGGTTGGGCTTAAAGGCTCTCATAAACATCCAGATTTAGGAAATCAAAAACCAAAACACCCTTCCGCCCAAACACACACTTATAGCCCAACGTCTTTGACAGATATCTCTGCTCTCCAATCACCTCTTCTGGGCACTAAATTGAGGCATCCCCTTGCTATGAAGAGATGGAGATGCAGACAGATTTACTGTTGTGTCAGTGAAGTCTCTCTTTAGCTCTGTACTCCTATCAAGTTTAATGGCTTCACAGTTCTTTCACCAACAGACTACAAGTCATAGAGAGAGCAGCAGACTGTGTCATTTTAGAGTATCTACAGGCGCTGATGTCATCATCAGAGTAAACAAGGCTCCAGGGACAGTGCTGGGCTTTAAAGACAATTTGACATAGTGGCCAAACCGTGAAATTACAAATCCTAGGTTTGAAAAATACTTTTTCCCTTTTTTTTGTGTGCGTGTTTTTTTTTTTAAAGGTAAATCAACTTCCTAGTTTAAACACTTAAATAGCTCAATAGTCGAATTCTGAGTTATTTTCCTTCTTGCATTTATGTGAATGAGCTTGAGACTGAGTGTCTAGGAATGCTAATGTATTTGTTCTATGGGCCCGACGACGTGGAAGATCCGAGTAATTATAAACTCGGAAGTCAAACTTCTTTTGGCTTCATGCGCCACTGAGCAACTTTCATAGGAAGGAACGGGCCCCGCCTCCAACTTTTTATCCAGTTCTCTTTATACATCCATGGAGTAAACGATGAACAGGGATGACGCAGCTGGTTTTACAATGGTAGCAGAATGTGGCAGCCATCTGCTTCTAACTTGGTGTGAACATTAATATCAAAGTCCGTCTGATAGTAACGGCAGTTTGAGGAAGAGTCAATCGGCAATTGGCCCCCTGAGAACGGGTGTCTAAAACACGCCATTAGTGTTGTTTATTGCTTAACACATGCACACACACAAACACAAAAACTTGCACCAGAGGCCTCTGCCGGGAATCAGAGGAAGGAAAAAACTCATTGTCAGGAAATCAGAGTAGGTTGGGGGGGGGGTGGGGCGAGGGGTATTAATGGGGTCTGGTGTGTGTTGGTATTCCTCTATGTGGGTGTGTGAGTGCGGGACAGGGATATCAAAGTTTGAATCTTCTCTCGAATCAACTAATAGTCTAGGTGACTTTCCAGTATGTTTATTTTTTTTCTGTTTCACTAACACACACACACACACACACACACACACACACACACACACACACACACACACACACACACAGACATGCATGACTGTCAGTGGTATGCTTTTAGTATACTTTTCAACACCACATAGGCAGTCCAAATAGTACATTTAACTCAAGTCAAGCTGACAACATGCTCTCCGTGTTTGCAACAAAATAATAAAAAAAAACCGCTTGTTGTTAAGGAAGAGATTGAGGCCCATGAATCCAGTGTGTCCCTGGTTGGCCCTGTTTAGTGCTGAAAACAAGGCTAATGACTGAAACAGGACACGGCTAATCTTGTTATCTCTTTATCTCTCATCGAGACTCTGTGTGTGTGTGTGTGTGTGTGTGTGTGTGTGTGTGTGTGTGTGTGTGTGTGTGTGTTTATCAATGTGCATGTGTGTGTTTTAGACATTATTCTTTGCATACTATGATTCTCTCCCTGTTGGTATTTTATAATTCTATAGTTTTGCCAACTGCCTGCATTGTATTCAGAGCACACAAACACACGCACACACAGATACACACTTAACCCATGTTTTGAGTGGTCAAACACCAGCATCTTTTGTGTGGACATGGCTGCGTAGTGTTCAGAGATTCCTTCATATCTGGTACATTCCTCTGCGATCAGATTGGTTTCCATCCAACACATTCTCATCAGCGTGGGAGCTGAAACAATTTCTGAACTTATTCTTTGTCCATAAATGTTTTAAAGTCTCGTCTCTTTTCAGAGTGGGTGTGTGAGCAGGTACACTCACGCTTGCTGGTTTATGGCATACTTTTGTTTGTGTTTTTGGACTCCAAACTGAAGTTTTTGCACTCGGTATGTGTGTGTGTGTGTGTGTGTACTGAGACTCCGAGTGGATCGCAGCCAGGGTTTAGGGCTTGGCTGAGAGAACGCCTCAAACCAGTTTACTCTGGTTGTGTAGTGGAGAAGTCTGGGGGCGGGACAGGGACCTCTTAAAGCTGCAGACCATGTGTGTCTCTGCCTCTGTCTCTGCTGTGTATGTTTGTCTTGCATCTGTTTAATGTGTTCATAAGTTAACATTTTATATTATTTGTATGTGCATGTTGCCTACATAGCTGTACATCGTGGACATGTATTCATCTGACTGTATCGGCTTTCATGGCTTGTAATTTGGGGGATTTTACATGAGAGTTTTAATCCGTGTGTGTGTGTGTGTGGGTGAGTTATTGGCCCCGCCTGACATAATTCCCCTGCATTTTGCTTTCGGACAACAAGAACAGGGGTGAAAAGTGCAAAATAGAAGAGAATAAGTCTGCGTGCAGCGGAGAATGTTCTGCTTCATTGCAGCATGACAAAAATGACTGTTGTGCTCGATCATGGTTTTATTAGAATACCGGATGCCAAAGCACAGTCTTTGTGCTCACTGTGCATGTGTATTACTTTTCAAATGTGTACTGTGTTTACGATGCTAGTTCAATTGGGTAATATAAATAAGGTTTGAGCTGAGGGTGGACTGCTCAGCATGGGGTGTACTGAGCAGCGAGGGAGGAACACGCATCTCTCTCCCTCTCAGCGAGGTTGCACAAGCTGTGCACAACACACCACAAAACCCTTTCACTCAAGGCTTTCCATTACATCCTCGTGTACACACACACACACACACACACACACACACACACACACACACACACACACACACACACACAGTTGCCTAAGACTTTCTCTTCATATAATCATGTATCTCTCTGTGCTCTGGCTATTTCTTTTGTTGGATTTGTTCGCTGCATCAACACATTTCTTCGCATCACTGCTGATATTTTGGGGGGGGGGGGGCTACAGAGATTTATAGATTTCTCTGGGGACAAGGCCAGCCTTCTTCCTCTTCTAAAATAATTTTCCATTACTCTGTAAACCTCGGTTTGTTGTTTTGACTGAGTACGGCTGAAGTTTGATTTGTTCAAACACATCCCTGGGTTCTAGGTGAAGTGTGGTCAATCTATATTTGTGTGTTTTGCAGGAAGCCCTCAGGTCATGCTGATAAGGAAGTGATGGCTGCCACCGTCCTGACCTCACTGTCCACATCCCCTTTGGTGCTCAACCCTTCCTCTGCACCCACAGGTAACATCACTGCCTCATTCTACCTCCAACATACCTGCAGTGAAAACTACTCCATTAAATACTGACTCATGCGCTGTATTAAACAAATTGAGGTCATTCACTTTACATCATGCCAATGGTTACTCACTCTCTGTAGCGGGGGGACAGTGGGAATACAAACTCAACATCATTTACTCGATGTTAGCTTACGCCGGCACAGACTGATCTGCTGAGTCGTTTATGTGTTAATCTTTGTTCATCTAATGGAAGGGAGTCTTACTGCATTATTAGCACCATTCAACTGTTCAGCCATGACCCTATCACCGCAGACGGTCAAAGTCTTATCTGCTTTTTGTGAGCCAGCATTAAACAAAGGCTACGGTTATGCTCTGAGTAGGGCAACATGTAGCAGTTCATACGCCATATCAACCCCATTTAACACTGCTGTACCATTTGGCAAAATACATCTATAGCAATGTGAGTTTTCATGGTAGAATGCAGCAGTCATTACATCTTGTCAAAAGGCTGCTGTGGGCCTGGGAGAAGCTAATCTCATTGAAAAGCTTACTTGCAGTTTTGCAGAGAGGAGAGGGTTGGTTGATATCTTTTGATTTATCAAAGTTTGTTCAAGCCTCATGCTAATGTTGGTGCTTGCATGCAAGTTAGGATTTTGAATAAATGCTACATTAAGTATCCCCGTCACTTCTTAGAAAGGCTTATTTATCAAATATGTAGCTAATATGTAAAATGTTGTTTTCCGTGATGGCTCACAATTTCCCCATACTGTATCTTTGTGGAGTGAAATGGAACTGACCATGCTGTAGTATTTCTGTCAACACTAATCCTCATACACAAATTGTTCTATGCTACATATGAACAGGGATTCAGCTCCTTACATTCCTATATTGGTTGGTATATGTTAATCCCCAACATACATGTTATTAAGATTTGCTCTATGTTAGGGTTTAGGTTTAGTTTTTTCCTATGTTTTGCAACAGTGAAAGTCCAATCAAGCTGGCGTGATTATCAAATCAAAAGGTCAAAGGGTATAGAAAGGGCTTGTGGGCCAAATCATATCGAACTTTGTCCAGGAATTTAGAGCTGTGTTGGATTAACGGACAGAGATCAGTGTGTAAAATGTTAGGACAAAAGAGTATCCTATTAAAGATATTAAAATGTATGCATCAAACAGGCCTTCATGGTTTATGGCTTTTTAGAGATTTTACATTTTCATTTCGTTAGGTTAGGATTCGGGTCAGGATTGTTCTGCATAATGAGCACTCACACTTATGTTCACATTTGCCTATCTTCAGATGTGAAACATCCTCTTTCAAGCCAAGTCTTGCCAGTAATCTGAAGTTAACTGTGTGTGTTCTTTGAACTGCAGTCCCAGAGCCAGCCAGCAGGGCTTGGAAAGATGTGCTGTCAAATAGCTACAGCAGTTCGACCAGTGGCAACTGGAGCTGGGACACCAGCGACCAATCAGTGCCCTCCACACCGTCCCCACCTCTTTCCAACGATACCAACAAGACCTTCCTGCACTTGACCCAGGGGGATGATGTCATCGAGGATGTCCCAGAGAGCACGCACTTCATGTTTGAGGACCCCATACCTCGGAAGCGAAAGGTAAAGATGGATGTTCATGTTGAGTTTATATATATTTTTTTATCAATATGTTATGCACACAATTTATACAGCACTGATACAAATAATAAGTAGTTTTGGCTAAATATTTAATTATTATTCCCAAACTTTTATTGTGAAATAAATGGGGAGTGCTGGTGGAAAGTGTGGTTTGATGATAAAGCACGGCAAAGGAGCATATTTGGATAATATCCACATCTAATAGAACTAAATATATATGAAGATGATAAATTAAAATCTACAAAATAAGTTGACATTTAACCAAAACGTTAGTGCATGCTTAGTAATACTTCATGGCCGTTGTAGAGAAACAACTGATGAACAAAGCCTTTTGCTTGTGTGGATGATTGATTATCCCTTTCAATTCTCTCCCTCTCATTTTATTTAATTTTTCTTTTAAGTAAGCGTTCCCCCTTTTTAGTCTTTTCAGGGAGAGAGGTGGGAAGGTTAGTAGGAATGAAGGAGAGGGGTTGGATGAACACCAGGAAGTAACAAAAGGTTCAACGGGTGCATAAAAATGACGACCGTCTGGGTTTACAGTAGTAGTCACGTTGGCAGCAAGAGGACAAATGAATCTAGCCATACAGATACGGAGAAGAGCTCATATACCGTACAATATACCGTACAATATGTGGGAGACACACACACACACACACACACACACACAAAACCATAAAGACTCCAAGGACGATGCTGCCAGAGACCTATGCCATACCATAGATAAGCAGACAGGAAATGAAGTAGGGTGACCCTGGGAGGAATATAGACACACAAGTGTTGTGGAAGAGGACTAAAACGTGAGCTCATCGGCTGGCTAGCTTTGTGTTGCAATATAGCTGACAGCGCTAACCCCGCAGGAATAAAACTTCTGTGAGCAGCTGCCCCTCGGATTGTAGGCCATTTGATTTTGTGCAGGCAGTGGGTTAAGAGGATTATTAAACATGGCAATCGCCAGTCTTACTGTAACAGTGTTAAGATGCAAGAAAAACACTTAGGGAATTAAGTGATTTGTGATTGTTTGTGGGATTAAAGACTAGCTTTGCTGTGTCATTTTGTATTAGGAGGGTTGTTTTAAACACCATCAGAGGACATGCATATAGCCAGCTCCCCTCGAGTAGTTTAATGCCATGTTGCTGTTAAATAGAAAGGGAGCGACACACAAACAGTTCTGAGGAAAAGTAGTGTCGGAGAGTGTTAACATAATCATTGATACAAAAAGAACCTGTTCTACTCTTATTTCTGTGGCTCAGTTGTCCTCTTTCTGTGTCTCCTGCTTCCTCACTGCCCTTTTATTGCCCTTCTTTCACCAGAGGCTGTTAAAAGGTAATGAGAATGCACACCCACTGTCTTTCATTAGCAGTGATGCAGGTCCCTGCTTGCTCATCATACAGCTGCCAGCGCCTGATAGGCAAAAGAGAAAATGAATTGAAATAAAAAACACCCACATCTATCTGTCTGTCTATCTGTCTGTCTGTCTGTCTGTCTGTCTGTCTGTCTGTCTGTCTGTCTGTCTGTCTGTCTGTCTGTCTGTCTGTCTGTCTGTCTGTCTGTCTGTCTGTCTGTCTCTGATTTGAGGATCAGATGTGATGAACATTTACAAATGCTACTTTTGATGTTCAGAGGTTAGAACGAGGTCTTTGTGGTTCTCACAGGTGGCTCCGTATACAGGGTGATGGCAGTGTACATGCATTTATATGTACTTGTACCTTTTGTGAGAGGCCTTGAATATTGTTTTATCATTAGGGGCACCCTTAGGCTGCACCCTAACACCAAACTATTTCTGATAAGATGGACGTCCACCATTTCATCTGCTCATCGATCAGTTAGCGGACATGAAGGTACTGTGAGATAGACTCAGTCCCTACCTTTTTCTTTCTCTCTCTCTCTCTCTTCCTCTTTTCCCCTGTATGAGTCTGAACTTATGACATATCAGGTTTCTATTTTTATAGACTTGATGTTGTAATAGCTGTCTGATGAGGTGTAGTGTTTGGCCCCTTGTAGCGTGGCACTCGATCACCCACGAAGGCCTTTGTAGGGCTGCCAATGAGAGCCCCACAGAGGAACGTGATAATACACGACACGATGCATAAACCTCCATTTCCCATGAAATACTCATCAGTGTGCTGCAGATAATGTTTAGTTGCATCACTGTTTCTATCGTGGCTGATATGTTTCCATTATTCACAAACCAAAGACTTGCATAAAATGATGAAATAAATGAACCAGAGGTAGATGTATGACAGCAGACGATGTTGTGTTTTAACTGACTGGTTTTTGTGGCGAACGTCTCTTTCAGAACTCCATGAAGGTGATGTTCAAGTGCTTGTGGAAGAACTGTGAAAAGGTCCTCAGCACCTCCTCAGGGATCCAGCGACACATCCGCACCGTCCACCTGGGGTGAGTTGCAAAACACCAACACATGCAGTGCTTCGTCTTTGTTTCCAGAAGAGATTCTTGAACAAGTCTTAGCTGTATTCTTCACATCTCTTATAGATGTGTAATCGAATGTTTAAAAAAAAAAATGGAAATATCATATTTTATGTTCACCCCCTTAGTCATTAGTGTTTCCTTTCTGCATAAAGTCTTGCATGCTGCGTAGTTTTGTGTATTATGCACTTAGCCACAGTGTTTATCTGAAGCACAACACACTCACCCTCACGCCCACACACCAGCAGCAGGCAGTATGATTATATGTATGATTCACATTAATGATCTTATTGTGACACCAACAGTATTTAAAAGTTTATTTGTATTCATATTCATGTTTTTTGTTGTTTTACAACTACAGGCTTTGTTTTCCACTTTTATAAAGACTTTTACTGTGTAGGTGTCACTTAAGTAATGTTTACTCTGCTGCTTGTGGGTAGTCAAACTCTGTAATTTTAAATAATGTGGTAAGACGAGAAAAGTGACGCATCTGACAAGTCCCAGCGTAGATGCTGTCCAGCGTCTTTACATCTGATCAGCTGAGATTATGTATTACAGCTTCTTTACACATGTGCCAGTCCTTATTATTAGGTATATTATCAAATAAAGAATCAGATTCCTTTGTATTGCAATGCATACAATATAACTAAATCTTATTATAAATGTACAAGGTATCACATTGTAGCAACAGTTACGTGCACTGTTTTTACAAAATGCAGCAGTTACACTTGAGAAAATATATTCGTCACAGTTATTGTCATTTTATCACCAGCCTGTTTGTTTGCAGTCCCCTGCAGCACACTGGCTTTTACTGCCCCCTGCTGCTGGGAAGAGTTACCACTTTCTGCTATTTATTTTCACCCTTACAACTGACAGCTGTGCTTAAGTCAGTGGTACTTCAGTAAAATGGAAGATCACAGGTAAAATCCTCTTTCATGACCACTACAATCCAAGTCAGTATTTTATAGTTTGCCTTTAATGCTTTGAGAGATATTTTATTTTCTTCTTTTTATGTTTACAGTTCATCATAACAAGCCATAGATGTGTGCAAAAATGTGCAGGAAAAAAAGGCACCAACAAAAAGCCTTTTTGATATTGTCTTCGAAATGACACTGAATACTGAAAAAAAGTGTGTGTGTGTGTGTGTGTGGACTCATTTCAAATACATAGAATCAGAAGTTTCTGCTACCCACCAAGGTTTATGAATTTGAAATGTAGGGGGGAAAACTGACTTAATTTCAGAATACACCCGTGCTGCCTAAATAAAGATGTGTTGAGATGAGCCGCTGCATGTGGTTGTGAAGTTTAATGCAGTTTATCATCACTTCAAAGCTGAAGATGTCGTTACAATGGAGCTGAACCTCTAAATTAGGGATCCCCTGAAGAGTTTCTTAAGTTCTGCTCCTCTCCTGCAGGCGAAACTGCGACTCGGACTACAGTGATGGCGAGGAGGACTTTTACTACTCGGAGATCGAGGTCAACATGGACAGCCTAACGGAAGGCTTGTCCAGCCTCACACCCACCTCCCCCACCACGTCCGGCCCACCGCCCGTCTTCCCTCCACCGCTCACCGCCGTCCCTCACTCAGAACACATCAATATGAACGGATCGCACAGCCACGCCCCGACACTGCTCAGCCAGTCAGCTCCCTCCACCCTCTGCCACATCCGCACTGACCACGCCTACCAGGTAATTCACACCAGACAGACTTTTGACACACACACACACGTATACGAACACACACATTGCTGAATGTGATTGATGCTACAGCAAATGCCCCTGAAAACAAAACATTAAGGACTTCACTCCTACACCGCTGTGGGAGTGAATCTCAGGGAGAGAAATGTGAGCAGAAGTTCACATTCAATTCAATATTTCTTTTTAAATCAGAAAAGAGAATTAATCATTCTCAAATTCCTGCTTGCAACACTTTATTTGAACTTCTTTGTAGCAACTTGGGGTATTCATGCCTCCTCCCTCTCCTTCTCGTCCTTCCTCTTCTTCTTCCTCTAACTGTACCAATTCATGTGCACTCTGATGCCCTTGGAGGTAAAACATTAAATGGTTTCAGGTAGAAAAACCTATTTAGTTAAAGTATAAATCTTTCTGTATTGAATATTGAATTCAGTAGCGGTTCGAGGTTGAGTGAAACTTTCAGTTGCTATGACGACATACAATGCACATGAAAAGAGACTTCCAGCTTGTAAACGCACGGCAACTACAATAACTACTTGTCATATTGCACCGTGCTCGTGCTCTTCAACACGACTAACTTCATGTTCTCTCTGCTATTCTTCATGATGTCTTCCAAACTGCTTTGTGCCGTACTCTGTAAGTGCCCGTCAGTTAGGGCTGGGCCATATGGAGAAGCAAAGATAAAGTCAAATAAACAATATTTTTGGCCAAATAGTGCCTCGATGTTGTAGGGTTGTGGATTGGTGCTTTCACAAAATGTTTACATAATGAGATTTTTGATAAATAATCATCAATAATGTGGAAAGATATAACAGTCTGGCAGATTAAATCACTTTACTGTAATCCACCATATAGATACTGTATATACATATATATATATATATATATATATATATATATTCAAAATGTTATATGGCCCAGCCCTACTTTCAGTATTGTTTATCTATAATCGTAAAACTCGCACAGATGTTTGTTTCTTTGTGGCAGGCACCGTTGTGTTTCTTGACGCCTGATCAGTTGATATTAAGACACATTTTAGACGTAGAGTTGCAGAAAAGCCTTCCCTGCTCATTATATGATCTTTTTTTTGTTCTGTATTGTCTTCCTCTCTGTTTCTATCTGCACTTTCCCTGTCCCTCCTCCTTTGTGTCGTGTCCCCTCCTCGCTATGGCGGGGGTGGTTGTCCATGTTCCAGGCCACTGCTCCAGTGAGAATCCCAGTCGGTCCTGAGCTGGCTGGGTTAAGCAATGGTAATGGCACCGGGCCTGGGATTGGGACTGGGAACGGCATCAGTGTGTCATGGCAATCCCCTCATGTCATTTTCAAAGGCGTCCCGGTGAGTGAGGCTTCGTCTCACGCCTTTTTATCCTAATCTTAACTTCTCTCAGGCTGTTTCCACTCGTGATTATTTTATTGTAGCTTAAATAGAAAATGAAGTTCAAGATTAAAAGCAATCAAACTACAAAAACAACAACTTTAAAATGCTCTGTCTGACAACATCAAGGGCTCAAGTAGGCTGTTTGAAAGACTGGGAGCATAATGGCTGAAGCAGCTTTGCCATGAATCAAAGTCTGCTCTCATGGGACAGCAAGGAGACAGTCAGAGGACCTGAGGGATCGAGGGGGCGCATATTGTATCTTAAAATCACATCAGACGTCCACAGGCAAAGAACTGTTTAAAGATTTACAAACCAATAAAAAGGGTCTTTAAAATCAAATATAAAACTGACCGGGACACAGAACACGCATGTAATGTGAGCTCTCATGGTTGTGGTTCTGATTTAATTTTATATGCATTGATTTTGAACTGTGGCTTCTTTTAGGCAGACCAGAAAGGATTGCATCAGGATAGTGCAGCCAGCTAATGATGATGGTGCAGGTTAATGTGTGAACAGAAGCATTTATTGATACAAAACAGCCTTATATAGACGTATACACTGAGATTATAGCCCAGGATGACACATCAGGAACTAGTTCCTCTGTGTTGTCTTGATTGTGTTGCAGAAACCTTTAAGCCACACGCGTGCTAATGTCTGAAACACAGTAATAATGCAGCTTGTGTCATCAGGAGCTACAGCAATGCCACATTGGCTGTCATCCGTGTAATTGTGATAACTCGTGCCTGTCTGCTGTTGTGTACAAGGTGATATTGTGGCTCCTAATCAGAGGCAATAAAGAATGTTCTGTAACGTACTGTAGGGAAGGCAACACTGCATGAGGCCAACTTACTTCCAAAGTCTGTCTAAGAGAATAAAACGTTCAACAGTATTTAAAGCTGCACAGACACTTGAGAAGACCAAGACAAACAACAATGATCCTTAACTCATTCATAACTGTTACTGAGGCTGACTCGGTGCTGTTTACCCCGGAGGCCCTGTTTTAATCTTACAAAGTGGTACGTCTCAGACTGCGTGGGCGTCTCCAAGCGCACCTGCTATTTTGGTTCATGCGTGTGCAGTAGCGCAGAAGGGCTGGGTGAAGTTGACTACAGATCAGAGGGTGAGGTGATTTTTAATAAATACACGTGGACTTCTCGAGAATGGGCTTCAGGACATAATGTTTCTGTTTGTAATGATGTGAACTTGCAAATCTGCAACCAGAGGCAGATGGTGTGTTTTTGTATTATTATGTTTTTTGTTATTTAAATAGTTTGGCATTTCAGTCCTTATTCTACGTTGTTATTATTAACGTTGTAAATGGTTACCGCACTTTCCATCATGTGACACAGCAGCGCTTGCTTCTATAACCGCACTTCAAATGTTTTGGCCTATTCGACGCTAACGTACTTGCGAGATTCCTGCTGTTCTGAGTTTGCATCCTCGTGGTTTGTTTGCCTCAGCTAAATTAAATCTAATGTAATGCATCAAGAACATATGAACAGCTGTTAGCAGCACACCACGTTATTTGCGACAAAGTGTGTCGAGGTGTATAGACTTAATGGTGGACTTGACATTTACAGAACTGAAAGGTTGTGTCTTCCCGTATATCTGTCATTGTCATGTAGAACGATGTATAAAGCTTCACTGTATCCGTGTAATATTAAATAATGCACTTATGATGTCTTTCCACTTAACAGGGGCCTGTGACTCACGTGCGGACAGTCAGCATCGGTGAAAAGCGGCAGCCGGCAGCGATCACGCACACCACTGTCATTAAGAACCACGCTTTAATAACGCCGCCACCTAAATCAACACCCGGAACCAGGTATGCAGCAGCCGTTTGTCTGTGTGACTATGTGAGGAGTGTTGGTTTAAGCAAGAAAGTGGGGCTAGTTTGGCTCCAGTTCTCTCTTTATTCTCAACTATGAGACTAAGTTTAAGATCAAACCTTTTCTCTTTCTATTTCTTTCATCTTCCTCTGTCCTCTTTCATTTTTTAAAAATGGCTTCTTATTGAAAGGAAAGGTGTGTGTGTGTGTGTGTGTGTGTGTGTGTGTGTGTGTGTGTGTGTGTGTGTGTGTGTGTGTGTGTGTGTGTGTGTGTGTGTGTGTGTGTGTGTGTGTGTGTGTGTGTGTGTGTGTGTGTGTGTGTGTGTGTGTGTGCGCGCCCCTACACATGCACATGTACACATTTATAAGCTCATTGCACATATATGTGTGTTTTGATGCCCGTGTGGGCGTCTGGATGTCTGTGTGCTTGTCCTTATGCTGTCACATCTGCTGTTACCAAGGAAACCCCGTGGGGAGGCGAAGAAGTGCCGAAAGGTGTACGGCATGGAGAAGAGAGACATGTGGTGCACGGCCTGTCGCTGGAAAAAAGCCTGTCAGAGATTCACCGACTAATCCAGTCCCCTTCCCGTGTCCGTGAGATGAGTTGTTCCTCGATCGGAGCGACGGCTGCAGGTGGACTTTTCCACTGAGGAGATGAGGGGAGATTTCTTCACAATGAAGCTCTCAGTCCTGCTTCTTCCAGCCCAGCAGGGCATTCACCATCTCTCTTGTTTGTTTCCAAACCGGTGGGTAAAAACAAACAAAACAAGAAATCGGCAAGAAAAAATAACTTTGTGCAGGTTCGGAGACCTTTTGTGAGACTGAATCATTTTCACTCACGAATAAGGAAAACATTTCAATTGGAACCTTCTGATTTAGATTTTTCCCAGCCTCAACTCAAGACAATGTTTAAAGACTACAGATACGCTTTTTGGTATACTCTGTTCATTATAGGAGCATCTACTGTTTATGGTGTGATCATGAGTTTTTCGGGGGTTGAAGGGTCAACACCAGATCTGCTCCCTAAGACCTCTGTAGCATATCCTTTTTTCATTGTCACTGTGTAAGGGACTTCAAACCTACCAAAGGCAAAACGCCTGTTCACCTACAACCAACAGTTTCGGTGTAAGCTGAATCCTGAATCTAGGGTCACTGTCTTCTGCAGCCTTACTGGATATTGACTTTATGTTTAAGTACATATGGTTCAATATCTACCACCTGTTCATTAAGCAACTTCAGTACAGCCCATTGTCATTTTTGCTAACATGCACAAAACCCTCACACACACACACACACACAAGTGGTACAAAAAGTTTCCCCAGCACTTAACATATTTTTTTTAGAGATGCACACAATATATGAAATATCTCTTCTTCTCTATACTTACCCGAGAGATATGCACCTTGAAGAAATAAGTAGTCTTTTAGAGTATCACTGAAACCACAGCGTATGCCTGAGAGTTGATATCTATTTCTTATATAGAGTTTATTTTCAGCAAACACTTGCTGAAGCAACTAGCAGTTGCACTGTGCAATCAGCAGGATTACAGCATTTAATATTGTCTTGTTTTGTGGTTGTCTGTGTTATTAAGGCGAATGAGGTGAAGCAGAAGGGCTCAAGTTTATTCCTTTGTTGTTCTTAAAGAGATTGTTTACCCCGATGAATGATAACTGCCCTTTGAAACTTTAACTTAACTAACTTAACTTAAAGTTTGACTGATGTAACGTGTGTATGTAAGTAAATAACATAGAGATTGTCACCCAACAATCACAACCTGATGATAAATCAGGCAATTTGAATTCATTTCTTACAGTTTTGAAAACGAGAGGTTACCTCCAATCTTCAGTCTTTGGAATAACTATCACTAAACCAGCATTGCAACATTTGTACACACCGAGCTTCATAGGAACCGAGACTATTTCCTATGATTTTAGTAGATTTGTCGAATCCTTTTTTTAGAATGATGTTTTTATTCTGGACTAACATTTGAAAAGGAAACGTGAGAATCAAATCAAGTCAGTGCCGAGCGGCGGCGTAGGTGGCGCAAAAGTATTTCACCAAAGTGAAAGTAAAGATTATCTAGAATAATGTAGATTACTGTAATACTAACACAGTCCTTCTCTATTCATAAGCCTTCCAAATGTTAGATTAAATATAGGAAGTAGAGGTATTGATGGTTAGGCATGTTAATTTTATTTTTTATATATCCCTTTCCCCTGTATTTACAAAATAGTTTTTTTAGCCAATCTATAAAAATAGTGCCCTTTTTAATTTGAAAACCCATTTGTCACCTGTTTTGTGTTTCTATTAATTATCCAAGTTATACAACAATTAAAGAAAAAAAAATGCAAGTGGTAACATTACAAGCATTTAATCAAAATGAAATAACTAATTATTATTTGAAGGTTTCCAGCCTGAAACTGAACACCTGCAGGGTGGAGTGTACTTAGTGTACAACTTACTTATGATCTCTTATTGTTGCTAATAAAGATGAAAGACACATCAGCAGCCATAGCTTGGAACATTTTAAAGTCATTCTTACATTCAGAGATCCCCATTTGTATTTGTTCCCCTCATCAGTAACGTAGAGTCGACTCGGCAAACATTTAGATTTAAAGACGATAATGATCTTTTCAAGATGATCAACCTGTTTCCCATAAACCATAGTCAAATCAATGGACTGATTTATATCAAACAAATGAGAAATGTGTCTCAAAGGGCTTCACAATATGTGACACGTTCTCTCTTTAGATCCTCTATTCCGATAAAGTAAAACTCTTTGACTGCTATTCTTCTCACCTGTTTTCGGAGTCTTGACAGTAGATGTATATTTTTGAAGAGGTTCGTCCTTGTGCTGTTACTCAGCAGCTGTTTGAATGTAGATTTTCCTGCGTGTCCTCGACTCTCTAAGCGCTCCTGACACTGACCTGACCTGATCCCCCATGACAAGCACACACACACACACACACACACACACACACACACACACACACACACACACAGTCCTCTCTTAGACGAGCAGGCCGTCGAGCTGACTTCTTGACTGAGGTACATTACGACTTCAGACCTCTGTCGCCATAGAAACTACTGTGCTTTCCCCTGTCGTCACAAGGTCGCTCTGGCTGTCTGCTGTCGGCTGATGACACATTATCGCCGACCAGATAATACTTCTCCATGAAAGCTGGGGAGCAGATGCTTTACTGTTAATTGGTGGCTCGAAGTCAAACCTATAAAGCGCACATGTAAAACCTAATGGTAGTTAATAACTTCTCATTCAGTTCCCGTTATAAAGCATCGTTTTGTTTTGGAAACGAACGATCCCGCCTGTAAAATGGGTTATTGCAGTGGCATCCCAGGTAGGCTTCCTTCTCTTCTGATCAGAAACTTCACAAAGTGCCAATGAAAAGAGCATTAAAAGGAAACAAGGTATTCTTACCTAATAAAATTGCACTATGTTGTGACATGTTTTTATACATTTTATATACACACATTTTGAAGTGAAAGGATTTCCTTTCTTTTTTTTTTTTTTTGGAGGGGGTGTCGTCGCGGCCCGGTGGAATAAATGGGGTGTCAGGGATAGGGGGTTCTGTGCCTCTGGGGTCCCCCATTATTAGCTTCCTTTACATTAAGTGACAGTTAATGTCCTGCTCTCTGTGTCAGATTTATTGTACTAAATATACCGGCTGTTTTTAGAAGTGTGGTACTGGGAAGTACGGTGTGGTACTTTAGGTAGTCAGTCACTCTGCCTTTCCTTGGAGGAGTGCCAAGGGCTGAAAGCAGCACCTGCCTTGTCTCAGTGATGGGAAAGCACCAGTCTCAGTCAGTGGCTACACATTAATGTCTTGATAACAGATGCTTTTACACTGCTTTATTGCCTGGAGCTTTTTCACAATACTCACATATTTGTTATCCGTAAAGCCCGCACTTGTGCTTCCTTTCTTATTTACATTTGACTGAGCTGAGGTAGGAACTGTGTCGATGCAGTTATCAGTGCTGGATATCACTTTTAAATCTCTTATCTCTGGTTTGGTCGTTTGATGGAGCGTCAAATGCAACCCATCGGGTATCTCTCCATCCAAAGCGCTCTTTAGATTCCACCAGCAGGGTTACAGGCCGATGCTTTTGCTGGCAGAGAATGGGACTGTTGGCGCGTGTTAAGCTAACAGGCTCCTGTGGTTGCCACTATTCCACCTTTTTATGTCATTGTGTTTTCGGGTCGTCCGTCCGTCTCATTCTCTCGAAGGCAAATATCTCAGGAACACCTTGAGGGAATTTTCTTCAAATTTGGCACAAATGTCAACTTTAGATTTTTGTGGTCAAAGGTCACTGTGACCTCACAAAACACATCTTTGGCCATAACTCAAGAATTCTTATGCTAATTATGACAAAATACTATTAATACCTTTTTTTTTTTGTGTAAATTCCTTCAAAGTCTTCGCTACATATTATATGAGTCTAGACAGACATGGATGTGAATTGCAACTTGACTGGAGGCGTACAAACGCGAGGCAGTAATTTTGATTACTTTTTTCGAGTTGCACTGAAATGGCCCGCGATGATCAAGGCTTCAAGTCGTATCAGTAGGAGCTCGGCTTGTGTCATTATGGCCAGAAAGAACTGTGGGTTCAAGTTGCTCTTGTTGACTTTATGGTGACAAAATATACAAGTTTCACCTGTGAAATGAGAGATTGAAGTTGATTGTTAATGGGTGTCGTAGGGAACGTTGATGGAGAGCAGGCACGAGACACGCGGTGATGATATCGATGGATTTGCAGTTTCAGGGCTTTCATGTACATATGCAACATAAAGAGAACCGTGAGGCTTTTTCACATTTTGTTGTTGTTTTCTTTGTTGTTGTTATCTTGTTTTATGAAAAGTAAACTTTTGTTTTTTACAGTATAGTTGCTCAGAAAATGTTTTTTTTTTTTTTTTTTTAAGTCGATTGAAAAGCTATAGTGAACATAATGCATAAAAGATTCAATTCATATTGTAGCTTAGAGGCTAAGGGGAGAAAAACAAAACCTGTTGAATGTAAAATCTACAAAAACAAGTCTTTTGTTGTTATGTTTTCCGGCTAGTTCATGCGATCTGTAGTGAACCTGTAGCGCATCCTGATTTTGGTATCCACATTTTTTAACACCCACAGCTGTCGCCACACTGCTACGTCATATCAAATAACGCAACCATGCAGTATTGCTTTTCTATTTTACCTTGTGCAATGAGATGCTTTATAGGGGAACAAGAACTAACTTGAGTTTTGGTGACATCTGGGCTACATGCTTACACTGTTGCTATTTGTCTTTTGTCTTTCTCCCTGCCAAATAGTAATTTTTCTGAAAATGTGTGTTCATCATCGTTGTGGATGTTGTTTATGACGTTAAGTTGTTAGGCAGGATAACCTACGACCTTTGGTCACAATGAAAATGTTAACTTTGTGGGAATCCCTGCACATTCCAACTGACTGCACGCTTTTAGTGTCTTCCACTTGTTTCCTAGTAGACATATCCTTCCCATTTCCTCCTCACTACAGTGATTCTTCTCGGATCACCTCGTTCTTTTTACAGTTACCTGTTCTTGTCCTATCCAGCTTTACTGTGCTCCCACCCAAGCCTTTACCCAGTATATTAAGCTAAACTAAACCCTTGAAATGTGCATCAAAAAAAGCCTTCATTTTTATTTCCACATGTCAAAATTTATGTGCTGCTTTCTTGAATGTCAGTTTTCATTTGTGTGTAAACCAGCAGCAGCAAAGCCAATAGATCTCCTTCCAAATCAAATGTAATGTAATGCATTGCAATGGCAGCTCCACTCAATTCTCTGCTTCTTCTACTGAGCTTTTATTATGTGTCCAGGCTTTTACTCCTTTGTTTGTCCGATCTCTCATTTGATTACCATTTCTGTCACCTGTTGTGTTTTTACTGAGCCGTACACTGGCTGCTGTGAAAACTGACTCCTGCTTGTTTTTGTTTTCTCATTAATTGATTGATTGTCTGGTTAAATTTGAGGTTGTTTTGCATGTCTAGCATCGCTCATTTTTTTGTTTGTTTTTTGTTTGGAGATACAACACTGAAGGGTTTTATGTGTTAGATTTCTTCTTTCAGTAACTGATAGCTCAAGGCTGGTGGAGTTTTGTTTTTCTCTGAATGTAATCACACAGACACAGACACACACACACATTTTTGAGGGAAACGTTGACGTCAGCCTCGGGTCTTCACTGGAGGGCAAGAGATTTCTCCTGTGTTTGTGTGTGTGTGTGTGTGTGTGGGCTCGGCCTCTGGTCTTCATCAGCAGCCCCACGCACATGCAGGAAGCAATTTCTGAGGAGTGGTGCACTCAAGGAGTATTTGTGTGAATGTCAAGCCTATGACTAGTGCTTGAAAAGATGGATGACAATGTATGATGCTGATAATGTGATGTAATTTGAAAGAAAGAAAATAAACCTGAATGGAAGAAGTCTGCAGTCAGATTATATGTTCATATTTGATATGTTAATGATGAATGCAGCATGTGTTTATAATTACTAATCTTCCATGTAAAATGAATAGTCAGGATTAATTCCTTTGAGTTTACTATTTTTGATTTGTCTATTGTGCCCCCTTGTGGACAGCAGGTGGGCATGACAACACTGGTAACGTCAACCCTCCCAACAGGCAGAAGAAAACAAAAGGCACAACACACATGTGTCACTTCTTTACAGCAGCAATTTCAAAATTTATTGAGACTGATTGGTTTTTGCAAATAATAGTCAAGCTAATTCTTCCACTAAACATGAAGTTAGAAAGAGGCTTGGACGGCCGGTGGGCCCGCCCCAACATCAAAACAGGAGGCTCATGGTTGGCTGTAAAAATGTTTTGTGATCAGTACTATCAACCGAAAAAATATCTGCACAAGAGCACTTAAATCTGCCCGAAAACAAAACAGGTGTAAAAACAGGACAGGATTTTTTTGATTATTTAACACATTTTGTTACAAACACAGGTTTATGATAATCATCAATATAAAGTCAGTATCATATTGAACAATATTCCCAATGAAAATAAACAAACCTCAAGCTTCAAGTGTGACCTTTTACAAATCAAAGACCGTCTGAAACTTGAGAGAAAATAAATAATATATAATAGTAATATAAATTCATATATATGAAGGTATACACGCATCACTCTTAGTAGAAGAACAAAATCTAAAGTAAAAAGCGCCAATTTTGAAATATAGTATAATATAGATATACCCATATCTATGGCTTCATGATTTGCACGTGTGAATCAAGCTATACAGGCTAAATGAGGATTGCAATTTGTACACGTCTAAGAATACCCATATTCATCTGCAATAGAGCAAACAGTTCCAGTTTTGCATCGTGTGGAATGAGACAGTGTGCAGATGCCGAAGACGTTGCTTTGGTATGACAAAATGAGCACAGGCATGCAGTTAAGACCACAGAATCAGGGCACAAAAGGTCATCAACACACGGTGGGAAGGAGAATCTAGTCGCCCATCATGATTTGTCTCTTTGAAGTTTCATCCTCGAAACATTTTGCACCTCCTAATCTGATCAGTCACATTTTAGTAATCTCTATCCGTCGACACAAACACGTACACATCTCTCGGAAACAGACACTCTCACAAGCACACGGGTGAAATGTCATTGAGGCACATATTGAGGGGTTGATGGCAGACGTTTTCCTGAAGTACAACCCAGTATGAGGAAGAAGACATACAGTACAGGTCGTGAGAAGAGCGCAGGGCTGGGGAGTCACACATACATCCAGATGTCTCTGTGGCCACAACGGCACCACAGGACAGAGATTTGTCACCGATCATGGGCTCCTTCCACACCCACCATTGACATTCATAAAAATCCTACCCCATTGTCTTTCTTCTTTTTTTTTTTTCTACCCAAAACTTTTGATAAATGGGTCGAACAAAAACACAATAAATAATACAAACGAAAATAAAGACAGACATGAAGAAAGCATCACAAATCAAATTGTACTGAGAGTTTCTCAGCGGGGGTTGATGGGGAAGTGCAGTCCATGGCACCTGTAGCAGACAGGCGACAAAATGTTTCCCAGAGTTACTACTGCAGTGCTCACTTTCCCTTTATTGTAAAGATTCAAGCCAGTAAAACACTGGCAGATATAAACACAGCATGTAGACTCAACACTGTCTGAGAGGAGCGTTTTGTCTGCGTGCTGCGTTTCTACGTGATTGTGTGTCATGCGAGGCGTGAGACAGTAGAAACTAGAATAAAAAAAATCTAATGAGCTTGGTTTTTAAGATGCGATCTTCAAAAGCTAGCCGGTCCTTTCACACAGCCCTTCTTCATATTCACAATATTACCATAACATGTGCACTTTTTCAAACTGTGACAAATAGTGACAGGTTCAAAAAATAAAAACAACCCAACAACAAAACTGTTAACCACGACAATAAAATCCAAAAAAGCACCTGCACACACAGACTGTGAAACGAAAGCACTTCATGTATACAAGGTACTAGATTGTTTTTGGTTTGATATTAATCAATTAGTGTACATTAGTGATGCAAAAGCGTGTGCTGAATATATGTTTCAATCAATATTTAACAAAGAAGTTTGACAGTGAAGTTGTTTTTCCCCTTGGTAAAAAAAGCAAATACGACAGAAAAAGCGTAAACTGGCACAATAAAAGGTTGATAAAAGCCTTATGGCTTGCTGTCCACAACAAGGCAAAGTATAAAAGCTTTTTTCTTATACAAGATATAAAATATCCCAAAAAAAAGAACACACAATAAAGCTTAGCATCCAGCACTTAATAATAGTAACATCAACAACAGTAATCATTGTTCTGATAATCATAATAATAAGACATGTCATCTGCCTCACTTGAATTGTCAATAACATCGCCGAAAACATGGAAATAATCTTAAGAAATCAATATAGACTTTTTTTTTGGACACTCAAACATTCTTGCATACAAACACGCAGAGAGAGAGAGAGAGAGAGAGAGAGAGAGAGAGAGAGAGAGAGAGAGAGAGAGAGAGAGAGAGAGAGAGAGAGAGAGAGAGAGAGAGAGAGAGAGAGAGAGAGAGAGAGAGAGAGAGAGAGAGAGAGAGAGAGAGAGAGAGAGAGAGAATGACTTCTCAAATATTTTGGAAATCCACAAACATGTTTTTCAATAAATAGCTGTTAAACCGAACAAAT
Organism: Cottoperca gobio; assembly: GCF_900634415.1. NCBI lineage: Eukaryota > Metazoa > Chordata > Actinopteri > Perciformes > Bovichtidae > Cottoperca > Cottoperca gobio. The sequence goes on from NC_041361.1 coordinate 7,336,845, forward strand.
TAATATTACACTCTCTACGAATATCAAACTCGGAAATGTCAAGCACGATTTTGATCCTCTTCTTTTAACCTTACAAAGCCGGAGAAAATATACCACCAAAAGAAAGATAAACTATGGAAAGAGGCTGCATATTCTGAATTGAGAAACTGGAATTACATGACAAAAAAAAGAAAAGAAAAGAAAAAAGGCTTTTTTGAAACAAAGGCAGCTCCTCCGTCGGTGTGAGAGACACAGCTCTCAGGTCCTAACACATCCTCCACTGAGAGAAACTGAATCAGAGACAGCGAGAGAGACAGAAAGAGTTAATAGTGTAGGTCCTGTGGATCCACTGTTGATTTTCCAAACTGTCCACGTTGTGTATACATACACTCTCTCTGTCTCTTGCTGTCTCACACACGCTCCCCTTTTAAATTCCAAAAATCGTATGTACATTAGTCAAATCTCCAGTATTCGTTGGAATGGATTGGTAGAAACCGTGTGGTGAACTTAAGTAAAGAAAAGATTAAGGACCCCACTGAAAGGGCGTAGGCTATATAAACAGCAATCTGCACAAAGATTCAGTGATTTCTATATCGTGATAACAGTCAAGAGGACATAAAGTATATCCTTAAAGGTAGGTGCGGTCACCGAGTTGTTTAGGTAAGTAAAGATCAGATCAAAAATGTAAACCACGGGTTCAGGGCTTTGATAGGAGTCAGCTGTCATTAAAGTGCAAGTCTGCGGCAGTAGGACTCTGCATCAACAATGTGCCATCGGGCTGCCCGGTCCTCTGACACACGTAGCTTTGCAATAGATTTAGACTCTCCCTTCACTCGTAGAGAGACACTTTCCCCACAAACATTACAGCAGAGGTGGAACCAAGACACCCCCCCCACCCTCCTGGCTTTTTCCCTACACTGTCAGTGATCCTTGGTTTCCATGGTGATTGTGATGGCAAACATACAAAGTTGCATTGGCCATGTCCTTGGCAGCGTCCTCGTTGATTTCTGTTGTGACAGAGTAGAAAACTACTGGACTCTGGCCTGAACCCTCAAGAAAAAGAAACACAAAAGCACTGCATCAGAAGTAAAGGAGGTAAGCAGAAAAAGCCTCGCACTTGAGCCATCTCTTGACCCCTCTTCTTCTACTATGGCAGTCAAGGTTGAGAATAGCCTAAGTGTGTGTGTGTGTATGTGTGTGTGTGTTTGAGTGTATGTGTGTGCATTTGAGTGTGTTGGTTTTAGATCATTGTCGCGCATCACCCTACAGCATTTCCATTCAAAGGAAGGCCTGCCCACGGTGGGACGAATGGGTAAAGAGAGCAGAGGATTCTACCCGAGAGATCGCAAGAGATCTTCAGAGATTAGTACGACGAGCCGCTGACAGGAGCCTGACAGATTCTAGGAGATCCAGGCGAAGTCCCTCTCACTCCCGTTCTGCTGCTCCCCCTCCTGTGCCGAGGAGTCGCTCTCCTCCTTCTCATTGTCCAGTGCTCCATGTGCCTCAGCGGTCATCCCCGAGTCCTTCCACTTCCCTCCTTCCTCCTCCCCTTCTCCCATCATCTCTCCGTCCCCTTCGACCATCATCTCCTCCTCCCCGTCTCCATCACCGTCGCACTCCGCCTGGTCATCGTGAAAACGATCGCCGGGATACAGCTCCTCCTCCGGAGAGATGTCTCCTCCCACCTCCCCGTTGTGGTCCAGCAGAGCGGCCATGCCCCGGCCAGAGCAGTCGGCGCAGACGCCGTGACGCCGTGAGCCGTGTTTGATCCCCACGCTGGCTGCTGACATGAAGACTCGGCTGCACACTTTACACACATACTTCTTGTCTTTGCTGTGGACCTGTTGGATGGAGACACATTTTTATTTGATTTTTAAACACACTTTTGCTATATGGTGTGATTTACCGCCTCCTACTGGTGATCGCAGAGCTGCACTCACCAGCGTGTGCCTCTTCATGTGCTCCCGTCTGGTGAACTTCTTGCCACAGATTTCACAGGGGTAGGGCCTCTCGCCGGTGTGGGAGCGCATGTGCCTCTTTAGGATGCACTGGTGCATAGCAGAGAAACTGCAGTAGGGGCACTTGAACTTTTTACGGATCACTGTGAAGTCATTCACTGTAGGGAGAGAAAGAGGGAGAGAGAAAAAGAAGAAGACAAAAAAGATTAGCGTTGAATGAAGCTCTTTTAAATAAAACGAGACGTCACTTTTCAGTTATTACATTTAATTAGCGGCATGGTCTAGAAATGTACCATCAATTCCCATGGTCACCCCAATCCCAGTCAAAGCTACAGTTGCCCTGGCAACAGCTCTTCCTCCATACTAAAGCAATAAAGGCAAAGAGATACTATAAACACGACACACAGCAGTCAGTCTGCCTTAGTTGCTCTAGAGGGTCTCTGCTATGGACAGCAAAACACAGACAGAAAGACAAACACAGACAATGACAAGAAGGCGTGAGAGTGGGGAAATAAAACCACACACACACACACACACACACACACACAAAGGGAGGCTTCAGCAAAGAAATGAAAATAAAAACTAATGTTAATACCAGGTCCCAATCTTGTGTAGAGGTCTGGGAAGCCAATTATCTCAAGGTCTACACTTAAATGATTGTTAAGCCAGGTGAAGGGCATCCGATTAAACAAATTGTGTGTATGACCATGAGAGATCAAGACTGGATTTATGAGTACACAAGCACAACACAACTACTGTTCATAAAGGAGGGGGTCAAACACACAGTTTAGGGTTATAAGCTTTAAAGTGATACAATATAATTACCTCCATCTGCAAATCGACTTCTGCTCTGATTAAACACTCGACAGAACAAAAACAAGCAAGCACACATCAACTGCACAACGGATTTGAACCTTTTTTTGAGTGGCAAGTATAAGACAAAGACAAAGAAAGGAATATGTGCGATTGTGTGAATGATGTGCACGGCACAGATAAAAGATAAAAAGTACACAGAAGTTTTCATTTCATTTTCCATCACAGTTTAATTACAGCAGAAAAACTACAAGCAGAATCTTATTCTAATTAAAAAAAACAAAATCATCTCTGTGTACGATATAATTTGTTCTAGAAGAGAAGAAAAACATAATAATCTAGAGTAAAATATCTTTCAGTATTTACAACACATGTTTTAAACTAAAGAGAATAAAGCCACACAAACAGCCTTGCAGTATTTGCCATTTCTTCTGAATGGCTGGCTCTGCAGAGTTCCTGATTAGTTCCTGACTTCTCTGAGCTTGCCAGTCTGTTTCAGCTGCTGGCTAGGACAGCGTGTGCTACCTGAGAGATAGGGTTTTGTGTTAGAAAGGATTTGGCATTTGGGAGTTCCCTGTGTGTATGTATACACAACAGCAAAGGGGGTATATTCTCCACCAGTTCTGCTTTTACTGAACACATAGAAATGACAGTGACTGTGAAAATATTAGAGGGAAGCACAGGTGGACGTCTTTGAGTATGACACTCACAATAAAGCTTTATGATTGGTATCAGGAAAATATCTTGCTTTATTGTTGCGGGCCTGCTGTACACTCAAAGGAGGAAATGTTGGCAGAAATTAGTGTGAATTTACATTAGCGATGATTTTGAAGCCAGTGCTCATGCTGATTCCAATATCCTGCAGCTCTGCAACACGCTCCACCTAACTGTCTTCTCCATCTTATACTCCTCTCCTGTGTTTTCCCCACTTGTCTCACAACCACACCATTATCTGTCTGGCGCAGTGACATCACGAAGCTCATCTGGTATAAGGGGCATCTGCCCCTCGGTCCCCGCTTCCTCTTTAGATGAAGAGGTCAGGGGTTAAGAAGGGCCGGAGCCGTGAAAGACCAATTACTGTCCAGCTCCAGCCACTAGAGGACTTACAGATCTGGGACAGAGGAGATGGACACAGAGAGAGAAAATGACACCACCCAACCCCCATCTGAGCTGTGACCGCTCTATTGTTTTAGCTGGCTTTGTCTCGTTCGGCACATCCCCTCCATCTGCACTGATCTGACAGCAATGACCGAAGGTAATCATGTCAGAGGGAAAACTGAAGACGAGCTTCTACGTGTCCAGTGGGGATGGTGACACTATTAATTAGTTTTTCTTTCTTTTCTTTTAGTTTCAGTTTAGAAGCATTAACCACAGTGTTAAAAAAAAAAAATCAATTAATGAATAAAAATCCATTAATTTAAATGCTATTTTATCTGTAAACGGTTGCACTACCACTGGAAACAGAAATAATCTGATGTGTGTCTTTATTCTGCAATTCTACAAAGTTCCTGCAGGTGGTGTGGTTGTGTGGGCTGTGAGCCACAGTAAAGCGTGAGTGTCTTTGTGCCAGTAATGCAGGGTTGGCCACAAAGATAAAGATCTCTCTGCCTAAAAAGGAGAGAAGAGTTTAGTCAGACTGGCGACAGAGAGCCAGACAAGTGGTTTAGGTCGGGGAGGCGGAAAGACGCCCCCTCGTCTCTCCACCAAGCACCGCAACATAAAGTTATTCACCTGTTAAAGGATCCAATCAGTGCACACTCAAACTATTCACAAAACTAAAGATAACTTTAAAAACCAGTTGTACTTATAATTTCAGTCAGTTCTTTAAACAGATCAGCTTTGCATAGCAATTGTTTATTGTTGACATGCAAGCTGTCAATTTATGTTAAAAAATAACGACATATTAACATTATTTAACAATTTGTAAAAAACAAAAAAGAGGTGTCGCTAGGAATTTATATTCACGTCAACATATATTTGATTTTAAAAGTAATTCATCCCTTTCTGGAGCATTTCTGGCATGAACGTACAACAGGAGGATACGCTGCTAACTGATGGGTATGAATGAGTGCACATAAGCCTGTCTCAATTTTCCACATTGATACTGAGATCATGATTGTCAACTTTCATCTCATGAGAAAACCGCCAAAGTGAATCTATAACCCCGCCCTTAGACAGTTCCAACCCAGTGCTGCCTCCCAGCATAGCTCCTGGCACTGACCCCACCTGGCAGCACACTTTAACATGTGTTGCCAGGTTTTTCTGGGTGCTAAAAGCCTTGGCACAGGCTGGGCAGGTGTGCCCTCTCTCTTTGGAGTGTACGGAGGACAGGTGCCTGTGCAGGTCTGTGCGGTCTCTGAAGTGTTTCATACAGTACACACACTGCATCAGCTTCTTCTTGAAGTGGATGGTCTTCTCGTGTCGGTCTGCGTTTGATTTGAGGGTGAAGCTGGCGGGGCACTGGGAGCAGAGGTAGCGGGCCGGCGCGGGCTCAGCCACTGTAGGGCGGTAGAGAGACTGGTAGAAGTGGAGAGGCTGGGATTGTGGCTGGTGACGGGGCTGGGTAGGCTGGTGGTGCAGACCCTGCATGCTTGGCCAGTCCAGCGACAGGGCCATCAGAGACAGGGTGTGGCGGTACTCATGTTCCCTGAGATGCTCCAGGCTGCTGAACAGCCGCTTGCACAGGGAGCAGGCAAACCCCTGTGAGGGCCAGGCACCGGGCTCTGGCAGGACTCTTTTCCCTGACCCAGCCTCTTCGCCCAGTACCATCAGCCCTTTAGTCCCTCTGCCAGCTAAGGACACTGACGCAGGCACAGTCAAGCCACTACCACAGCTCTCTTTGCCCATCTGATCCCTCTCAATCGGAGACCGGTCACCTTCCAAGGCTGAGATAGCGAGAAGAAAAGCGAGAGTGAAATTGAGAGCAATAGATTAAAGGTGCAAACTCAATCTTAACATGATAAACTTTTTTCAAATTTAAGAGCTAGACTATACCTGTGCTGTACTCGTTCATGTCTTCTTTGTTTTTTACACCCTCCTGTAAGCACAAAATACCTTGTTATGGCTCACACACACACATTTATACAGTCTGTATGGATTGTTGTCTGGGCATGCAGGAGGCAAGCATGTGAGACAAGCTGTGAAACACAAAAACAAGACATGGAAACAGAAAAGGAAAAAGAAAAGAAGAGAAACACATACATAAATCAGAACGAGGCAAAGATACAGATAAATTGTCAGAGATTAACAAGTAAGCAGACAGTTCCTGGATGTCATCCTATGAGACACACAATGAGCAGTTAGGTTGATCTACAGTATTAATAATATTATCTCTCTGATACAGCGAGGAGCCCTAAACACCTCTTTCCTCTCGTCTACATCCCATCTGAACTCCATCCTTCCTCCATCTACTTCATGCTGCTGCCATTCCTTCTCCCCCACATACGTATGACTTCTTTTTAATGACTTTGTATGGCATAATATACTATGACTTTTTTTATGATATACTACACTATTACTTTTTTATGACTTTTAATAGCATGCTATACTTTGACTTTTTATGTCATTTTTATGTCATAGTATACTATTACATCTATATGGCATACTATAATATCTTTTATTGCACTTTTTTAATATCATATTATGATACATGATATATTACACTACATGATATGTTCTATATTTCTGCTGTCTTGTACCACTGACACTGAGCATTTACAATTCTAAAGCGTAGAAACAATTTATTGGCCAGTAGAAATGTTCAGTGACCTGCCACAGTGTCAAGGTGAAGAAAAAAAACTTAATTTCAGACCCTGCCCCCACCCATATCCTCTGCCCCTACACTCCTACACTCCTCCTCCTCCTCCGCTCTAAGAACATAACACCATGCACTGGGCAAACAGATGGCTTGTCCACCGAGATAGGGAGTCTTGTTGGGAGGCAGGTCCACTGAAATCAAATGCTGCTCCTAAAAACGCTCACCCGCACACACAGCGTACACACACACACACACACACAGACTGGCACAAAACTCACATCCACACATGCTCATACTGCCATGCTCACACACGCCCACACTCACACACACACACACACACACACACACACACACACACACACACACACACACACACACACACACACACACACACACACACACACACACACACACACACACACACACACACAGAACAGAACAGAACAAACAATTTCCTGGGCAAAGCAAGAGCAAACCTCTCATTGTCTACTTGTATTGATTCTACTCAGGCTCATCTCACTACCTCGCCCGTTATCTGCCATCTCTAAGCGCACGCTGCCATTGTGACCAGATGTGTCATCTCTAATGTAACCACTATAAACTATGTTACCGCTAATGCCAAGCAAAGACTCTTGACTTGAAGGTGAATTTGGGTCTGGCTATATTAAAAAATATGATGCGGAAAAACTAAAAGGGAGACAAGAGTGAAGAATAAGGAAGAAAAAGCAAACAAAGCATACAGAAAAGAAAGACAAACAAAAGATAACAGTCTATTGTAAGAATTATGCCAGATTCCACACAGAGAGTGAGAGACAGAGAGGGGTTGAGCGGTGCTGTGTAAAGAAATACTTTCCAATGATGATAAATAACCCCATTTACCCCAAATTCTTACCATAAACACCCACAACCTCACCCTTCCACTATGTTTCAAGTCACTTTCTATTCTCCGTAGCCTCAACCCCCCTCAGTGTGTTTGTAGAAAGAGGGTGAAGCTGCCCCCTGGATGCTCATCTCCACTCCTACAAACTTGTATCTGAGTGGAGGAGCGGTACCCAGAGAGCAACCTCTACCCTGGAGCAGAGCCAGGCTCTGTGTGCTTACCTCAGGCAAGATGGAGGGCTCGGGGCCCTCGGGGGCCTCTTCCACTTCCATGTCCAACCCTTCTGAGCGCAGCGGGGGTGCCCCAGCCCGCTGACCGGGGGCCTCCAGGGGCCGAGGCTCAGAGGGGTGCAGTGGTGTGGGTGGAGTGGGTGGGTAGTATGTTGATGTTGATGGCAGTAGTGGTGATGGTGGAAGATGAGGAGGAAGAAGAGGAAGAGGAGGAGGAGGAGAGGAGCCAGCCCCCTGTTTGTTATGAATAGTGGCCCCCGTGGCCCCTGGCCGGAGTGTGCTGCAGTAGTTGTTGGAGCGGAGCCCTGAGGAGCACAGGAAACCAGTCTCACCCACCCACTCACGTACAACTGCAACTCTGCTAGCAGCTGGCCACCAGAACACAACAGGAGAGAGTGGGCAGGGGGGCACACAGAGGCTGCCAGTGCTACACTATCAAACACTATGGAGAGGGGGAGGAAGAAAAACTCTGAAGTTTCACTTTCCACCAGCCGAGGGGAAAGGGTTAGGGCTTCTCTTCTCTCTTTCTCTCTCTGTTTCTTTCGCTCCTCTGCTCTCCTTCTCCTTCCACCCACATGTGTGCGCAGAGGATGGCAGGGTGTGTGTTTTGTGAGAGAGTGTGCATGTGCTGTGTGAGCGAGTAAAATGCATATATGGAGAGGGCTTGAGGATCCTCTGTAGCGTGGAGGGAGATTGTTTTGGAGAGCAGCCATCTTGCAGCTCAAGTGAAGACTTTTTGTACACCCAGGGTAAAGGACGACTGTATCGACCATGTAAGATGTTCACTGGCAACAAGTAAAGGCACGCTGGATGAAGAATTTAAAATTCCTTACCGAGCCTTTAGCTCTCTATAACTATTCACACAGAGGATTTTTCTGCTAGATTAATATCACCATTAGCTGGTACTGAGAGTGCATCTCTTTTTCTCATAGTGCTTATGAATCAAAGTGTAATGTGTTGCAGGTTATTCAAGGATTGTGTGTGTGTGCGTATACTAGTATGCGCGAGTGTGGGCAGCGTTTTGGGGAATGTGTCCAGAGTTATGCAGTGCGTTAGCCATTCATTGCCCTCCTCTGCACAACGGACAGAATCACACAACCATGAGGCTCGACCGTGGACGGATTCCTGGAATGTTAAACTACCGCGCCCGACACTCCCCACTCCCACTTACTGAGAACACACACAAATGCTGCTTCACTCCCCATCTCCTCTTCCCCAACCCCCGGCAGCGACGGGAGGAACAACATTAAGAGGGAAGGCAGAAATGGAGACGAGAGTAAAGAGATGAGCTGCAGGTGAGAAGGAGCAGCTCATTAACAAATGGTGGCAGTGGACACTTCTTAAGAAAGGACTATCGTGCAATAACTACATCAACAGTCTCGGTTCAAGCCTCATGAAGGATTCCAACATACGATTGTTGTTTTTTTTGCAATCTTGTCTCACTGAGTTTAATATTACAGTTGCGTCTGGCAAGAATACAAATAACAGCAGACTCACTGCACAGCGACACGAGTTAAAGAAATAGAGAGAAGAAAAACACACTAATGTAGAACTGAATTACTCAAACACATGACGATAGAGGAATTAAAATACAACCTGCAAACTCTCCTCCACCTGCAATCAGAGTGGGGTCAGATTTATTAGGTCTTTTTAGGCTGTAGGGAGGCAATTACTGTAAACTGACTGACCAATTGCCAATAGCTAATCAACTATAGTCTGTTTGGAGGAGTTTTCAACGACAAAAACGCTTAATTACGCCCCGATAGTAATAACCTTTGGACAGTTTACCTCAATGTTATTGTTTTAAGGATGCAGGAGAGCAAACCTGGATTTAGATTCGTGCCAGCAGTTCCACAAAGGTTTAGTGGATTAGGTGACCTTTAATGGAAAATCCCACTGCCAGATTGAAAGTTATTGCTCCTGCATCAATATCTACCTTTTCATTAACCGTTACTGTTCTTCCTTTCCACTTGCATTTAAAACAGGAGGCAAAGGGTATGGTGTTGCTATATGGAATCCAAATTTTAAATCTGAAAAGTGTCCTGCACCAGATTTGTGTCATGGATAAAAATCATTAAAAACAAACTATGGAGCCACTGGGAGATACTGTACGGAGTGAGTCAGTTTTCAAAAGTAGATGTGAAGTGACGAGAGCAGGCAGTGGAAAGAAAAGTTCAATAATGTCAGTATGATCCCTATAGTTAATTGGATGTTCTTTACAGCCAGTATGCTGTGGCAGTGAGGACAGGTGCGCAGGGATGGTCCGGCAAATCCATTGTCTGGCATTGATTGTCTGACGCACAAAAAAAGGGGTAGCAAGGCCAAATCCCAATGATCTTAATTGGATTCATGAGGCTGATTGACATACAGACTGGTCCCACTGTATTTTGGAATTCCACATGCTAGGAGGATGTAGTCCGTGACCCATGCAAAGGATGGCAAAGAGAGGAGCTGTGCATTTGAATTTGCAGGCCTTGTCAACAAGGTGAAGGTTGGGTTGGTTTGAATTGCTAAATGTGAAGAGAGAGAAGCATTTAGTGGTTGAACTGTAGGACATTGATTCTCAGTTTGGTCCGATTTTGGATGTATGAATCTTTAGGAGAAGAATGTTTTATTAAACAGTCAATTATATAGAGACGAGAGAAAGAGGAAGAGGGAGGGAGAGGGAGACAGAAGCTCTGTGTCAAGGCCTTTTTGCCGCTGATATTCAGTGGTCTCTCTTGAATTGGGCCAGGTGACCTTGCTCTACCTCCTCTCTGCCTAGATCAATACTTTCCCAGGATTTTAAACCAACATACTTTGATGCTCCACAGCTGAAGTGAAAGAGGGGGAAAGAGAAAGGAGTGAGACAAATAAGGAAGAACTGCAAGAGCCTGCCAGAAGGGGAGGGAGTGAGAGAGAGTGTGAGGGATGAGTGTTAAGGAGGGGTGAAGGAGAAATGGATGGAGGAAAGGAGGGATGGATGACGTGAGGGGGAGTACAGGAGGGAAAAAAAGGACAGGAAGGATGTTAAGCAGGGGTGAAGGAGAAGCAAGGAGGAGAACAGACAGGAGGAGGGGGGAAAGAGGGCTGAATGGAGGGAGGGGGGCAGGGAGCAGCGATCTGTCAAACCAGGCAGACTTATCCTCCGCCCAGTAATCTGAGGTACAGTGTTTGTTTATTTCTGTCCTCATTTAGACACAGGGACAGACCCGGGGAGGGAGGGGAAGTTGTTGGCCATCTCGACAAGCCCATTTCCCCAACCCCTATTGTGAAGTGAATTCAAAATAGGGTTTGGCTAACCAAAAACCTCCCTGAGGTTTCTTTGGTGACAACTGAAATACAGCTATAAGACTCATTAAACATGTTTTTTTTTCCATGCAGGGAGCAAATGATTAACATTCTCTGAATTCTCCAATGTCTCCTATTCATATAGTAAAGTCTGAGTGTAGCTGTACAGTGTGAATGTGTATTAAAAAGAAGCCTCTTCTTCTCTTCTCTAGCTTGTGAGGCTGTCTATCTGTGCTGTGACAGCATCTGATTCTCCTCTTCAAGCCAACAGAAACATTTCAATCCCACACACTTAACACTTACACACAAGGGGTGATGTAACGTGCGTGTGCGAGCGTGTGTTTTGGTCCATTCAGTCTTGGCCCTGTCTTTTATTTTGTAGGTGAGTGGGGCTCAACTCAAAAGGCATGACTCTGCTCGGAGTTGTACCCTTCCTTTGCTTTTCTTCTGTTCACAAAGACAGGCAGAACTCGGGACAAAAGATCCAATTACTAGCCAGTAAAAGCAAAGAGACACAAACACACGAGTTGCACACACACACACACACACACACACACACACACACACACACACAAACAAATGTGCCCACGCAGACATGGACCCAAGCAAATATACGCTCACGCTGGCACACACACACAGATACACACATGTAGACGCTGACAGTTTAACACCCTCACTGAAGGCAAAACACGGACTGAAGCAAGGAAAACCTCTCTTGTTAACGTGGACATATTAAGCACAAATAAGGATAATCTAATATTGACGTGGTCAAAAATGTTTTCATTCTAAAGTAAGGGGAGGCTTTAAATGGAAAATCTTAGCTGATAAAAGAGTTATTGCTTCTTATGTGGCGAGGTATTCAGACATTCAAAGATGAGAAGAAGGTCATTCAGTCATTCAGTAAAAACCAAATACAACTTTTATACTTTTTTTAATCTATAACTTTATAATTTATTATATCTCAGATAACCTAACATTTTTCTATCATAATTGTATGTTTCACAGTTTATTTTGAAGGATACCATTTTTTAGAAAATACTCCACATTTTGAAGGTACTGTTAAAAGGATGATCATCAGTTTGGTTGCTGAAGTATTGTAAGTAATATCTGAACAGTTGCCGCAATTCTGTTGGTTTATGTTGCTGCTGCTCTGATATGCACAAAGAAACTGTCACATAAAACCAAACAAATCTTTCTCACGAAAGCGAGAGCGATCCCAGCAAAATGTTCTCTCACTGAGTCACCGCTGACTAGTCATCACTGGCATTGCCACACAAACACACTCAAGTGGCAACACACACACACACACACACACACACACACACACACACACACACATTCAGTTATCCAAAGACAGTGGCTGATGAGGGAAAATACTCTGCAGAAGAAGAGGACACTCATGTCAAAAGCAGTCAAGCCTGTATGTTTTATGTCTCGCACAGGTGACCACATGAGCCGCTACTTCAAAATACACCAGTAGATTCGAAACAGTTTGTGTATACCCGAGTTGTAAGATATAATGAGGTGTGTGTGTGTGTGTGTGTGTGTGTGTGTGTGTGTGTGTGTGTGTGTGTGTGTGTGTGTGTATGTGCGCACAGTGTTAGTAAATAGTGACTTACAAGACAGGGAGTGTGCTCCTTTGGGCAGGTACTCGAACAGCAAGGGGTTATCATCTCCCATCATTTCAGCCCGCAGAGACAGCAGGCTGTTCTTACTCATCAGCGCCGCCTTCAGATTGGCTACAGACGAGATTGTTCCGACCACGCCTCCTCCCCCGACCTCCTCCGATTCGTTGGGACCAAGGTAGCTGGGCTCTGTGGTGAGAGGCTCTTCCTGTTTAAGGAAGAAGTCGAGGCGTTCGCCGCGGCTGTCTGAGCTGTTGGGTTCGGTCACGTCTGCCCCTGAAAAGAGATGAAGTAACAGAAGATGGGTGAGGCTCTTCTGTCCTCCTGCAGCAGTCACTGACAGACATTAAAATGGTTTGTAAAGCAACGCAAACTAAAGCAGAGAAATTCAAGTCTGTGACACGGGACAATGTCTCCAGACATTTCACACAGCAGTGTTTTAACTTAATTAGAGGGATTACATGCTTCTCTATTGGCTGAAAATCCCAACACTGTTGGATTTGTGAAACCCTATCAAAGGGGATAAAAAACCCTAACATTGTACTTGAATAGTTTCACCCGACAGTGATAACAGCTTGAGTGAAAACAGAAAAAAAAACACCACCATATTAAACCAATTCTTTCAAACCTCTCAGCCGAGTCATCGTTTACACCCAGTGTTTTCGGTAGCCACTACCAACACGTCACCGCTCTGAATCATCTCTCTCTCCTCAACTCCCTAACATACCTCATCATCACCAGTCAACAAAAATACAGGGAGATCATAAAGAGACAGTGAGAGAGAGAAAGGCAGACACAGAAGTGGTATGTGTGTATGCGTGTATGTGTGTGTGTTTAGCCGTCAGTGTCGTTGAAAGCAGAGTGTGTAGAGAAGCTGTCAGCAGTAGACATGTCGCTGGAGGTTCCACTGTAGATCTACAAGACTGTCAGACCACACATCTGACGACAGCTCCGCTCAACACAAACACACACACACCCACACAAATATGGACACGCAAACACACTTTCATTGCCTCTTAATTGACATTTAACTGATGACAGTTTGCTTTCTCTAACAAAGACTTAGACAAAAATACACATCACGCACATCTTTGAAAGACTTTGAAAGAACGGCTTGTCTACACCTTAAACAAACACACACACAAGACTTCTGAGTGCTAATGCAGACTGCGCGTAATTATGTGCGACTGTTCTGGACAGAAACCTTCTGACATCCTAATATATAAGTTTAATGTTCCACAAAGCCCATGCAGGGACAGCTGAAATCACACTTAATTCTAATGGGGAATAAACAAAGTGAAGGCAGAAACAGGGGTGATGTGCGGGGGCACGGAGAATAGAAACGAGTGGAGAAGCGAAGGATAAAGACAGAGTGAAAAATTCAAATGGGAGCAAGAGAACAGAATAGCCCTATTGTCCATTTTAACTACAGTCAGGTAGGGCTAAGTGTTTCCTGTTCATCCCAAAGCTCATCTGCTGCAGGGGGAGTCAAGGTGACAGAGACAGTAGTTTGCCGCGACGTCTGGAATACCGATGGGTTTAACGCCTCTTCACAGCCCACTGGGTCAATGTTGACCACTCTGTCTCTCTCTCTCACACTCACACACACACACACACACACACACACACACACACACACACACACACACCACACACACACACACACACACACACACACACACACACACACACACACACACACACAGTGTCAGTCATTTTTCATGCTCAGTATAGATAAATGATCGCAGGTCAGATGGATGATACACGCTATGTATGCACAGTTGCACTTACACGAATAGATCTGAAAGGTGTAGGGATACAAGTGAGGTATTGAGGACGTTGTGGGGGGGGGGAAGAGAGATGGGGCGCGACAGATAAGACTGACATACATACGAAGTAATCAGCGGCCATCAAACTACTCACAGACGCAGAGGAAGATATAAAAAGAGGAGATAAAGTAGGAGGAATGAAGACAGATGAGAGGAGGCACGGACAGAAAGAGAGAGGAAGAACAAAAAAAAAAAGGCAGGGGAGTGTAAAAGCGGGGGTGTCGAGCTGTGGAGGAAGCACAGAAGATACACACAAAATCCACGCACACCCCCTGCCCAAACTGCGCAGACACACACACAAACACACACAAAGTTAATTAAGGAGGGGGTGTAGGGGTTGGCGCAAGGGGCATGAGGTGCAGGAATTCATTAGAGCTCTGCCCCCTCCTTCAGTGGGCAGCCCAGCAGCCACAAGAGTCAATCAATAACATAGATCTGCTGTGGGCCAACAACAAACACACACACACATGCACAAACACACACACGTATATGGAGAAAGGAGAGGCAAACAAATGGAAGGAGAGGGAGAGAGGGAGAGAGAAAAGAGGGTCACCTCTCTGACCCCCATCTCCCTCCACTCATCTGTTCATTGGACAAGCGAGTGACCCCTGACCACTTTTCCCAGCATCCCCTGGACTCATGCAACTACAGATGGAACATGTCTGCCCTACTCACACTCATACAGTAACAATGCTTCAGTCACATACTGCAGATTAAATGACAGAGTTATGGAAAACTGATTGCTTCATGATTTCCTCGCACGGAAACGGTCAAAATTCAGAAAATGTGTGAAATTAACATCTGTGCTTTAAACATTAGTGAATAGCTCTCTCCGTCCTGCCGTGCAACAAACAGCATCCTGCTTTCTGAGGATTTATCCGCATTTCCGAGACTAAGCATGAGATATTAGAAATTAGTATTCGGCTGACCACAAACGGGCTTCAGCACCAAATAATCGGAATATACTACATAATCCTCCTTCACTTATGTAAGCTTTATCGGGCCCTACGTAGATGGTGTGTTACTTAAACCTCATCCTGTTCCGACAGATACAATCATTTACCACACCAGAAAGAGTCGCACCTAATCCTATGCACGCAGCTTATGGATTTCATCATATGTGTGCCGGGTTTCTCAGAGGATTTGTAGACACACATATTGTGGTGTCTTTCAGAGGCAATAGGTTTATCTTGAGTTTTGGAAACACTGTGGTTACATCATTCCTTTGTGCACATATGATGAGTGTTAACATACTGCTTGTCATAAGACAACCTATGAATTTCAATGGCTTTGGATAACGGCTTTGAACGGCATGGTCAGAAACAAGAAAACAACAGCATTTTCCCCTCCTTTCTTCTGCCTTTACAGTGCAGCGGCCTCTCTACAGTGAAGGGAATTTTCATTTTCCCCTTCATAAAAGAGTCCGAATAATTTAGATTTCTGCTTTATGAAGAGATCCTCCGTTTAATTTGGTTGCCATGGTAGCCAGGCACCCTTGGCTTCAACATTTATGCTAAATAAAAACCCCTTTTAAAAGGAGAGACAAATATGTGGAGATGGTGCTTCTCTTTGTTCATATGTGTGTGAGTGTTTGTGTGTCTGTGTGCACGTGTGAGCGATGCTGCAAGCTATGTGGGGGCTTGAGTGGGAAAAAGCAAAGGCGGAATAAGACTTGCCTTGGAATAAAAGATGTGTGTGTTGAACTATACTTCAAATGTGTTGTGAGGGATACTGCATGTATTATCAATTGAGGGAGTTGCGGCTAATGGATAGAAGATACAGTTTTATGGCGCTGTGGATGAAAGTTGCACTGTATATCTGAGTTAAGTGTGTGTGTGTGTGTGTGAGATTGTGTGTGTGTGTTTCACAAGGGGAGTTGTATTATTAGAGAGAGAGCGTTGACGCAGTAAAGAGGAGGAAAGTGAAGGTCTGAAAAGGGAGGGATGGGTCAGCTGACCCAGTTTGACCCCTGATCTTCTGTTCTGATTGTGTTCAAGGAGTGTGTCAATGTGTTTGTGTGTGTGTGTGTGTGTGTGTGTGTGTGTGTGTGTGTGTGTGTGTCTGTGTATCTCACTAAATACCTCCTTCCCCTCTAAATGAAGCCAAACACTGTTGTGTGAAGGAGTTTCCATTTTCCAAAAGTACAGGTTTTTGATAGATAAATGCATAAATAAAGCAAATTGATACATAGCCGCTACTTACGAACACACATGAACTGGCTGTTAATGGACACACTCCTTTAACACCTCCAGTCACACACACACACACACACACACACGCACACACACGCACACACGCACACACACGCCTTCAAATCAACAGAGACAGTAGCCAAACACAATGGAGAGAAAAAGTCCAGGGTGGTTAAGCAACGAGGTACTGAGGCTTGTCGACCACAAGAGAGCTGTCAGAAAAGAAAGTAGGGCTTGTGTGCATGTTTGAGTATGGGAGTGCAAACAAAAGAGAAAGACTCACTCACTATGTATCTTTGTGTGTGTGTGTGTATGTGCTTGTGTGTCCGTAAAGAAGCCTTGCCCCAAGTTGGCATGGTTAATGGCTCGGCCAGCCCGAGGTTGAAAAGGACAAGGCATTACAAGAGCCGTGTTGTCACAAGACTTTGCTGTTCGCCGTATTTTCTGCGCGACATTACAGCGACATGCTTCCAAACGAGAAAACGCACGTCTTTCTTCTCAAACAGTTCCATACACAGGACACACGATTAGTGCATGTTTGTCCTCGAGTGGACAAAGAGGGGAGGGAAGGTGAAACTTGCTTCCTCAGCATGCCAGAGTTTGAGAGGGTAAAAAAGTAATTTCAGCAGAGAAGGGGGAGTGAGGCACTAAAACAGCTCAAGAATTCAGAGGCAATTTAAAAAGCAGTGTGGGAGAGGGGAATGAAAAAAATGCTGGGTTAAAAAGGAGGGAGGATGGAAAGTAAAAGAGGTTGTTATTCTCTCTCTCCTTCTCTCTCTCTGTTTCTCTCTGTCTTCTCTCTCTCTCTCTCGCTGTTGTTTTTAGGGACTAGCCGGGCCACAACCTCCAAGAGAGATAGGGAAGGGTGGGTGGGTGGTGGTGGGGTGTGTGTGGATAGGGAGGGCAAGCATAAATCAAGCAAAGCCTGAAGGCTTTAGAGGAGGGAGGGACGAGAGTGGTAAAAGACAGGGAAGAGAGAGAGAGAGATGATGGTGCTGGTGGTGATGGTGGTACTGCTGGGGGCTTGGAGTAAAAGAGAGAGTGTGGGTGGAGGGGAGGAGAGGAGAGGAGAGAAGAGAAGAGGAGCACAGCGATTGCAAGAGTGGTGGGGTGAGAGGTGGACGGTGGGGTGATGGAGTGTGGGTGGGTGGGTGAGTGAAGGGGGAGTGAGGAGAGGTGAGGGGGAGGTTACAGAGGATGTGGGAGGGAGGGTGGTTAGTGACGGTGGGGGTGAGCAAGTGAGTGTAAGAGAGTACGTCTACAGTAAGCCAGCTAAATTTTAAAATGCATAATTTTATCTTCATTGCCCACTGTCCGCTCTACGCCGGCGTTCAATACAGCTTCAAACAGTCTCAGGACATTATTTGGGTGAATGCTCATTAAATTAGCGCTACACATCCAAACAATACAAATAAACACATGAGCAGTAGGGACATTATATCAGGAAGTGAAGCCTTATCGTCTTTGTCTGATTTTTACCGTTACCATGTTTCGTTTGCAAAATTGAAAGTTCTCAAGAAAGATATTATGGTGTCGGACCGGTATGAGTTTGTCCTCATCTTCTGCCTGGTGGATATTTTTTTGTAGGGCTGCTACCACAATAAGGTGGCCATATTCTGCAGCTGGCCAGCTAACACACAAGTCGGGATCGTCAGTCACAATAGCTCTCCATGCTTCTCTTCTCTGTACTGGGCCGTTTATTCCTCTCTGGCCATTTTTTCCTCAGAATTGTATATAATCTTTCTTTAATAGAGTTAAACAGGAAAATAAATTCATACAGTTTATTCAAAAGACCTGGTTAGCTTTGAAGACCAGTGATCAGATTGTTATTTTATGCTCATTCAGTTGTGTGACAACAGAAACAGAAACATATAAGGTGAGTTCTGCTGTAACGAAACACAGTACAGGTGATCATAGAGAGCCGGAGGTGACAGTTCGCTGTGTCTGTCTCACTGTTTACGAGATGTCGGCAGTGATGCACAGTGTTTTCTCCAAAATGGACAGCAAGGATCATATTTGTAAAGTTTCCTATTTTTGAAGTGTTTCAGTGTAGGATGGAGAACTCTTAAAAAAAAAAAGAAAAACATGAAAATGGAAACTTTCCAACCGTAAATTGCATTTTCAAAATTAGCCGCCTTGGTGTGGATGTAGTCTGAGTGAGCAAGTGAATAAGTGAAGGAAGGAAGGTATAGAGGGAGCGGGTGAGTGTGTGGGGGATGGAGGATTGCAGGGCTCAAGGTAATCTGGGGAGTTAATGCAGCTTAGAGGGACAGAGGAGTGGGAGGGAGGTAGAGAGTGAGAGAGAGAGAAAGAGAAAGAGAGAGAGAGAGAGGAAGAGAGGGGGAGTGATGGTGGAGGGAGAGAGTGTATAAAAATAATAGGGTCAGCAGGGAAAGAGAGGAATAAATGAAGATGTATCAGAAACAAAAGCCGAAGCAACTGAGGGGGGAGAATAGGAGAGAGAGAGAGAGAGAGAGAGAGAGAGAGAGAGAGAGAGAGAGAGAGAGAGAGAGAGAGAGAGAGAGAGAGAGAGAGTACAGGGAGTGTAAAAGCTGGCGAGATAGGAGAGTGAAGGGGGAGAGAGCGAGCGGAGAGAGTGTGTGAGATAAAGAGTGGGCTAATGAAAGGTAAGGTGAGGCTGAGCGAGTTGGCGGGTAGAAGGGAAGTCGACAGAGAGAGAGAGAGCGGGGGAGAAGTCTGCATGGGGAAAGAATGCTGGGTGGGGAAGGAAGGCAGACACGCAGGGCTTTGTGCTAAAAGCAAAGAGAGAGAGATGGAGAGATAGAGAGAGAGAGCGAGAGAGAGAGAGAGAGAGAGAGAGAGAGAGAGAGAGAGAGAGAGAGAGAGAGAGAGAGAGAGAGAGAGAGAGAGAGAGAGAGAGAGGGGGGGAGAGAGAGAGAGAGAGAGAGAGAGAGAGAGAGAGAGAGAGAGAGACAGAGAGTGAGTGGTTATTTCTTCGCTTGGGGAGGAACTGGTGAGCGGGCACCAGCCCAAAAGCCCCATCCAGCCCGGTCCAGGGTCGTATTTGAAGGGTGAGGTGGGAGAGAGCGGTTGAGAGGAGGGATAATGGAAAGTGGAGGAGGAAAACGACAATACTCTGGGCGGGGATGCTGTTCAGAGCCTGCGGGTTAACACACTCTCCGACTCACACTGACCAGCTCAGAAGCTTGAGGCTACTAACTAACTGTAATAACTTCTTTACTGCTCCCTGGTAATGAATTTAAGACAAATTTAACAACCAAACAAAGTTGGCAACGTCAGTATATTTCCAGCTCGATATTCTTGGAATGGCAAAGGTCTGCAAAAATGTCTGACCAAACGGACTGTGTGCGCCTTCAAGCACGCCGGACTGCACATGCTGAACATGTCCGGGTGCACAGAAACCCATCACACACACATCACATCAGTTTGTGCCTATGCTGTCTGTGGCTGCGTCCGTTTTTGGGATACATCAAGGACACTTTTATCATTTCTGCTTTTTCATTTCTAAAAATAATTGCTAGTCCAGGTTGTCCTGATGGAGGTGCCTACCACATAAACACAATGTTTCTATTCTGCAGCTGGTTGATTCTCAAGTCTGACGCTATACTGTGCGCTATCAAAGAAAGTATAATTATTTCATCCTGCTCCCAAGACGAATCAACGTGCTTTAAAAATCTGGCTAAATATCTGCATTGGACATAAGTGTGCTGAGCCATCATATTCTTTATATTTAACCTGTACGCTTTGTGCCAAGAGTGTGGTGATCTTCACCAACGGATCAGTGCACCAGGATAAAGAACAACTGTATGTGTTTCAAGGAAACTTAACTTATCAATATAGGTTGTGACAGTCATATTATATTAGAATAAATGGGTTTGGAAAAAAACCGCACTGGCAGATTCTTTCTTAAGTTTAGAGAAAATAATACTCATTGACAAAAAAACAAGACGTCTAATAACTCCAGTGTCCTCGAATCTTTTCAGTTCTGATTGTTTGATAAGTGGCTGCCTGACAAATGTACAAAAACACAACACATGAAGACGTACGCTGCAATCATACACGCAGATGACCAGCACAAGGGGTTTCTCCAGAAAACAGTCAATGTCACTGTGCTCCGTCCACAGAGGGACACTCCACAGAGAGGGGAGCCGGGGGTGTTACGTGTTCCCTGCAGAGCATTAGTGTGTGGTCGGGCTTGCCCAGTGAACAGAGAGCACAAGAGCTATTGCCCCTCTCCCCTCTCTATGCTCATCTCTCCCATCTTATAACATTAAGACTGTGCCTCTCTGTGCTTGTATCCTTGGCAACCTGCCTCCAACAATGGAGAGAGCTCTGGCCTCAGCATGGGAGGAGTACAGTGCCATGGAGAGGGAAAGCAAGGGCGAGGGAGATAGAGGGAGATGGAAAACTGGCAGAGAGGCAGCGCAGAAAGGGAGAGTTAGGGAAGGAGTCGCAGTGTTTGTTCCGCACAGACGCAGGAGGTCAAAATGAGGGAACGGAGCAAAGGGTTAAACAGAGGAAGGAAGTGAGACGGATGAGACGTGAAAGGCTGTGCCAAATCTGTGCAAGCAACAAGCTTAGTGTTAGTGGATCAGCGGAGATCTGTGTCACTCTTGAGCTGATAAAAGTTGGATGGATCTCAAGACCGAGGCAGGACGGGTCTGGAGCTTGAACCTCACCACTCCACCAGCCTTTCAGCAGTACAGCCTGTGAAGATGCCACCGAAATAGACGACGGCCTTGTTTGACGCAGTTCTAAATCCATAATCAGGATTCTGGCACTGCGGCCAACGCGGAGCCGATTATGAGCACTGATTGTCGAAATCCTAGTTTTATTTTCATGTCCCCATTTTATTTAAAACATTACGTGCTATACTATGGAGAAAAAAAATGATGACATATTATACCATGACGTTTTCTTATGACATAAAATACTATGACTTTTTTTTTTGGCATACTATACTATGACTTTTTTTTTTATGACATGCTATGCTTTGAATTTGTATATGGCATACTATACTATACATACTATGACTTTTTATTACTTTATTATATATACAGATACATATTATGGACATGATATTTTTCATGATATTTTATATCTTTTATGGCACTATTTCAATGCTATATCCTAATCTACCATGAGATTTTGATTCATGAGATGATATATTCCACAGTTCTACAGTCAGGTAGAGTCTGTCTGGTACCACTGACTCAGTGTTTACAATTTTACATAGATTTCCGACGTGGCAGATGAAAAAATTGAGTGGCCGGTAAAAATGTTTAGTGACCTGCCTTGGTGGCAGGTAAAGGGAAAAAAAACTTAATTTCAGATCCCTATAAGTGATTGATATGTTTCATTACTGCAGGACTCATTCAAACCTTCTTAAATACACTGAACATGTTTATTAAGAGGATGAAGATTTTGGGGGTGATATTTATGGAAAACCAGAACTTGCTCGGGAGTCCACACTGCGAGATTATAGCCACAAATTCCTACTGCATGCTCCTCCTGACTATAATACAAGGATCAGAGGTAAGAACAGTAGAAATCCCACTGTGTGGACGAAGGGAAAAACCATAGGGACGTATACACATAGAGGACAGTGTTCATCTTCTCTTCCCCCACTGCAGCCGAGCTGAGCCATTGAGATTAATTGCTTGTGATCAAATCAGCAGAAGCAGTGCAAATTAAAGAACGGGGCCCATCCCCACCCCCTCCTCCCTCACCTCCACAACACACACCCCCTCTCTCCTCCACCGAGCCAGACCCAGTGGACACTGTGTGTGACGAGCCCAGGCGCTTATTCAAGGCTACAAACGTGTCATTTCCTCTTTCCCCGGAGAGGAATATAGAGCTCGGAAAGGGCTCGAAATGGAGCAAGGGGTCAGTTAAATTGCGCAGGCGTGTGCACACACATACAGTGCACACATCCTTACTGGACACACATGCACAGAAAGTCAGTGCCCTAAGCAGAACTACTGATATCTCACCCCGCTTCTCCAAACTGCTCCTCTCCCTGTCTCTCTCTCTCTCTCTGGCTCTCTCATTAAGAAGCCATTAGAGAGAAGGGCAGCGCAGGACCACATGACCCCTTCCTAACCCCTGCTACACACCCTGTAAGGGAGGGAGGAATAGAATGAGGAAGGGAGGGAAGGAGAGAAAGGGGTAAAAGATATAAAACAGAGCCAGATAGCAAAAGGGGAGGTAGAGAAAACACGGGATGATAAGAGGGTGAAAGGGAGAGATGGCGTACAGGGGAAAAGTAGAGCTCATATGTAAAAGTTCAAACAATGAGCAAAAGATTGAAAAGCAGTGAAAGATTAAACAAAAAGAAACCCACAGGGACATATGGGAGTGTTTCTCTGTCGATACAATTAATTATTTTTGAATGTTCCCAATGGAGTTTCTATTGTTTTTCTAGTATTGAGTAACAGACCAAGACCATTTCAAAAAATGATACATTTTGAGCAAGTTTTTGCGCTACAATAAGGTGACACTAAAGGTTCAAAGTGTAAGATGTGCCAGAATTTAAACGTAAAACATTAAAACGATTAAGAAACATTATCAACAGAAAGTGAAGAGGTAACCTGTTTTGACGTTATGTGTTGACTAACCCTAACTAGCGTTTTCTAGTTTCTGCCACTTTATATTTAGTCCAATAAACAAACTAACGTAACGTCACATGGACTACAGCCCCGGTTAACATTAGTGCCCCAGTAAACACAGATAGATAAGCCCCACGTTAAGATTATAAAACAGTGTTTTCTGACCGGCTCTCAGAGTTTTAGCAGTTTGGTCAAAATTTGGTATTGTTGCCCTGCTTATTGACTGACAGGCATAACAAGAAGTAAATGCAATACACAATATTATGAATAAATTAGAATACAATAAATATGCCAAACTCCTATAACTAAAATATAAACATTAGAGATTGTATGGACCCAGCTTTAGAGGTGAAATACTGCCCCCTATGTCTTTGGAGCAGGTGGCTCGGAATTACACATTGAACCTTTAACGCATGTCACTGAACTGGCAGATCATCGCCTCACTTGCTCTAATGAAACATTTTTACGACTCACGAATTGATGATTAGATGTGCTGTCTGCAACGTGCTCATTTGAAGGATAGAGAGGACGAAGACATGGTAGATAGAAGAGGTATGTATGAGTCAGAGTGGAAGAGAGAGGTAGAGAGGCGTGTGATAAGTATGCAGTGACTTCAGGAGAAGGGGATAATTTGGGAGTGGAGGGGAAGACGGCTAGGCAGCTTCCTTAGTCGGACACAGGAATGCAGAGCGGGCGGATCCCAGTGCGTGTGTGTGTATGTGTGTGTGTGTTTCTATGTGTGTGTTTATGCCAGACAGGAATCCCTAACCCCCACAGACTCCGGCTCCACTTATCAAGGCCTGAACAGAGGGGGTATGGAGGTGGAGAGGGAGAGAGGGGTCTGAGTGTCCTGCGCTATCAAATCCACCTCTAACCTCCATTGGTCCCTTTCTCCTCTCCTGTACACACACACACACACACACACACACACACACACACACACACACACACACACACACACACACGAAACCTTGAGACTGGATGACTCTGAGGCCAGACTAACTATGGGAAGGCCAAACAGTCCCAACCACGAAAAGAAAAGAAAAAACTGCCAGGGTCACAGACAATTACACCAGATACACTCAAACACACACTCCGTCTCTCTATCTATCTCGCATGCATTCCCACACACACACTCTTAGAACAAACTCTGAAACCTCTTTTACTTTTCTATACATCAGTCCCCTTTAGTATTCTCTAATTCACTCTGAATTCACACAAGGGCCCTTGAAAGTTTATTTCCCCACTCAGGTCAGATATGGTCTCTACTGGGGAATTAGTTTTAACAAATAAAAAAAAACTATGGGTACCCTTGTTGTGGGAAGTTCCACCTGAAACAAGCCCATGACCCATTTTAGATTCAGAGATACTTTACGAGGAAGAAGGATGAGGGCCGAGGAGAGAGATAGGGAGAGTAGAAAGGAGATCAAATGGATCGGATGAAGTTTGCATGCTGCTGCTGGTGCATGAGGGTAGCGAGGAGGAAAAAGTTGCAAAGAGGGAAGTGGAAACAATGAAGTGTACGGGCAGGCAGGTGATATGGGGCAAATGGGTTGGGGGAGGGGGGGGGGGGGCAACAGGAACAAAGGAGAGTTTGGCCTCTTTCTGTAGAAGCAGCATCATGTCTAATGACAATAAGCAGAGCATATAGAAAGCCAAAGTCCTGAGTTCAAATAACTGCAATCTCTCGATTGAGGTTTTCTTTATTTGTCTTTCTGAAAAGGTAAAACATGTTCCATTGGTTAAGCTAATTGAGTATCTACTACAGCTGCTGCTATAAGAGATTTGAATGATGTTTTTCCAGCATGGAAATCTACATATATGTCATTATAGCTTTTTCTCAATTATCCTTCCTTGTCCTCATATTTGCCTCTCTATGCTTTTGGGATTGTATTCAAACTTGTAAATACTCAGCACTGTACAGCACATAGTATCCCCTTTTAAGTTGATAAGGGGAACTAGTTAACGTTTATTTCCACATCCAGCAAATACGAAGCAGCATTGTTACTAAGAAAATATTGATTATAGCTTTGAGAAAAGTTCTGTTGCAGGGCTGGATTTTTTGTTATTTGCATTATTACAAATGTTGATCTGATAAGTTCTTGATTTTGGAATAGAATCTGGAAGTTCCAGTTTCACACGAACAAACAAACAAGACACAGAAGCTCACAGAGCCTGCTGATGAGGAGGAAGTTTAACGCACAGCCCTGCCTTTTATTTGAAGCCCCTTTACTCAATGTGAAACCACACACACACACACACACAGACACACACAGACACTACACAGACAGACACACACACACACACACACAGCGGCCGTAGCTCCAGTGTACAAGATGAGTGAAAACAGAAGTGACAGTGTCAATTGACGGGTTTGGAAGGATGGTCCAAACAGACAGAGGGAAGGAGGGATAGAGGAGAGATAAAGAGAGGGACAAATAGTTGTGAAGGACTTCCAGGACTGTCTTCAACGCCTCTATAACTATTAAATGCACACGCAAGTGTACCAGACAAATACACACACACACACACACACACACACACTTGTATGTATTGTATACAGCCCAAACCATAATTGTTCCCTGTGGAGATTTTGGCCTCTCCTTCCTGGATTCTCATTGCTGTTGGCCGACTCTTCTGTGTCTTTAACACTTTTTTTTTCCTCTTTTAAAAAAGGGTTGGGGGGGGGGGGGGGGGGGGGGGATGTTTGTCACAAGAGAAAGAATGAGGGATGAAGGAGAAAGAGAGGTCTAAAGGAAGGAGGTGTGGAGGGGTGTGACAGCGGAAAAGGGGAATGAGGGGAAGGAGGGAAAAGGAGAGAATGAATGTGTAAGAGGAAGGGAGACTTTGCCCTCCAGCGGGAACACTCCCACGATTGTGTGTACATGTGTGTGTGTGTGTGTGTGTGTGTGTGTGTGTGTGTGCACGCAGGTTTGTGTGTTTGTGTGTTAGCTGCGCCTCGGCCAAACCGACACACCCACAGGCTGTAGACCTCTATATCCTGTTCGGGTTGTCCGTTTGTCCAAACATCATGCACAGGCACCCCCCTTCCTCACTCCCCTCATCCTCCTCTTCGCTCCCCTTTTCTAACTGGTCTGACGGGGGTAGAGGCCGCAGAGGGAGTGGGTATGGTAAATAGAACAAAGCCACCTTTCTAAAATAAACAGACCGGGAAAGAGAAACTTCAAGTTGACAGAGTGAGAGAGAAAGACAGCACAGACCGAGCCATCGGCTTACTGTAAAGCACTTTCTAAGGTTAAACTTTTCACCAAAGTTCCTGTTTCTGCTTCTTCCTGTCAGTCAGTCTGCCAGTGTATACTATATGTTTGCCTCTCTTTCTCTCTCTCTCTCACACACACAGACACACACACACCACTAGTCTCAATATCCTGGCTGCTTGCGCTCGACTAACTCTTGGTGCATGTTGGGTACAGTGTGACACATAAGCCACAGTGAGCAGTGCTGCCAGGCTCACGGCTGCAGGGCCCATTACTGGCCATCAGATCACTGGAGGAGAGAGGCATCCTAGATCACATCACATCTCCATCTCATATCTCCATAAGAGGAGCCTTGTCACGGATCTCTCATCGAAGAGGAGGAGGCCTCGCTCAAATGTAAAGTTCATAGTTTTTTTATTACAGATTTTCAGTTAGGTTAGACACAGTGAGGTAATTTCCAAAGTGTCATAATTAGTGTCAAAACGCATTACTCACGGTCAGTCAAATATGAACACACAGACATGATACATATTTTAAGACTCAGCGTTAACCACAACCCTTAATATCCCAGAGTATAGACATTAGGGTATGTGATGGAGTTTGAAGTGTGTGTGTTGATGTGTGAGGGTTTTAGCTGTGGGGTACTGCTGTGAATGTTCAACCGCAGAAACCCACCCTCCCCTGCACATTGCCAACAGGACATCCTGTCAGGATGCATTCTGGGTAAATAAATTCTTTGACCTGAGTGATCAATGCCAAGAGATTTGTGCGTGTAGAGACAGAGTTAAAACATGTAAATGTAGTATTTTATAGGTATATGTATTCGCAGGTGTTATGAATACATGTGGGTATAGGTTAGTGGGTGAGTGCAGTGTGTGTGTGGGCCGTGGTTGACTAAAACACATGGGCCCAACCCAGGTGCACTCAGGGTGGGATGGCTAATCTTTAACCCCCCCCTCACACACAAATACACCCCCAACCCCACACACACACTCCTCCTCTTCTCCACCCAGCAATCCTTCTCCGGCCTGTTCTAGGGGCAGGAGGTGGAGAGGTAGGGGGTGCTGACGTTTTGGAAAAAAGCCACGGTCAGGAGTGGGGAGGGGGCAGCTTCCTGTCCAAAATGGCTCTTTTAAAGCCAACCGAATTATAAATAGAGCAGGTGTCAGTATTGAGAACTGAGCGAGAGAGAGAGTGCTGTGAGAGAAAAAGACAGACAGCAAGAGTGTGAAAAATTGTGTGAATGTGTGTGTGTGGTGTGATGGCGTGGTGGTGTAGGAGAAGGGGCTTTTTAGCTGGTGGACTGCCCATAATGTCCAGCAGGATGTGAGGTCATATGACAAAGATGACTGGTGGGCGGCGAGAAATGATTGGTTACCACGGTGATAGTGGAACTGTTATAATTGTATTTAATGGGGAGCGAAGTGGAGGCTGACGGGAGAAAGAAAGAACGGAAAAATGGGAAAATGGGGAAAGAACCGTATTTTAGTCTTCCGTCACAACTCCCACAAGGACAAAAAAAAGCATTCAACCCCTCTCGCTAACATACAACAGGCAGATGAGGGGGAAATGAGTGTGCTTGTGTGTGGTAGCAAGTCACAAAAAAGGGGAAGGAGAGGATGGAGGCAGTAGGGGAAACTGAGGGAGGTGGGGTGAGCAGGCCACAAAAGTCAATAGGGTGGGAGGAAAGGGCTGAAATCATCTGTGCCGTCAGAGGACAAAGAAGCAGAGCAAACAGGGGGTGGGGGAGCGAGAGCCAGACACAGAGAGAGAGGCCTGAAGTACAAAGACAGTAAGAGACAGAACTGATAATAGACTGACTGTGGAAAAAGTGAGAAAGATGAACCAGGAGCCACACAAAACAAGAGAGAAAGACATGGATGGAAAGGAGAAAATACAGGGGGAGAGACCTCAACATGATGTAGTTATTCAACCCAATGCATGTTAAGCACCAAGCCATGAAGAAAGGGGTTAAAATTAAGTCCACACAGCCTGAAATATTAAATCTATTTTGGTTTTTAATGAAGGAGGAGTGAATTAGGGAGGAAATATGAGAGTAGATTATTAAACTTAGAGCGAGAAGAAGGGAGGGAAAAAGGTGTGCGAGGGGTGAGGGGGTTGAAATCTGTTCACGGTGTTTTAAATATTAAACCTATTTCAAGTTTAATGAAGTGCAAATACTATGGGGAGAGTCTTAACTGGAATACAGAGAGGAAGGGGGCAAAAGGGGGATCCGATTCATTATTTCAAGTGTTCACCTTTAGACTGCAGAGACTTGGGGAGACGAGCGCAGGGAGGGAAAGAAAAAAAAAAGAGAGAAAGTTTATGCGGAAGTGCAAACTAGAAGGCAGTTCTGAGAGCGCTTGTCTGTGGGGCCCCAGGTGAGTCCAGGAGGCTCCGAAGCTTCGAAGGATGAAGGTCTAAATTCAAACAAGCCAAAACATGTAGCACAAACTGCAGCGCTCCCAAGCTTGCAGGAATAACCAGGAAAAACGATTTCACTTTTTTTTGTCTCTGTGGGCATGTGTATGTGTGTCAGTGTGCGTAAGCGTGTGTGTATTAGTGGTTGAGGAGGGGAACTCTCAGGCCACAGAGAGGAGAGGAGGAGAGTCAGATAAAGATGTTGGATTTCAAAAAAGATTCTCGATGTAATCAATGTGCAACAGCTAGAGGGAAATGGAAAGAACAACCCACGTGTGATTGAACTGTTCACGTCTACATAATCAGATGCTCTAAGCTGTGTGTGTGAGTGAGTGTGAGTGTGTGTGTGTGTGTGTGTGTGTATGTGTATGTGTATGTGTATGTGTGTACATCACAACGGCCATGTACTAGATTGCCAAAATCCCCCAAGCTGCCACAAAAGGTCACCATGTGTGTGTGTGTTTTGTTTTTTGTTTTTTTTATACCAGCGAAAGAAAAAAAAAAAAAGTATTTCCAGTGCTGTTATTATGTGGGATAAAGATCAAGTTGGTGTCTGCCCCAAGTATCAAGGAAGTAGGAAAGAAATCAATGGTTTTACAAGCTCGGGATTCTTCTCAAGCGATCGTGTTCTGCCTCCAAAACATGTTCTCCGAATACGTGACACCTACTTTAATAAAATCAAATAATAGCATTGAATGCTAAGAAAATACTGAAAATATCAAATGGCAGAAAGTAAGGCCTTTGAGGGCATAATGATACACTGAAAACTGTATTTTAGAAACACTCAACCATGACTTTCCTGAGAAAGGACCTCTCCACTGTGTCTGGAGTCTGAAAGGAACTAAGTGTAAAAACTGAAATACAGTAGCAGTATAGCGGAGCATATAAAAAAAAAAAAAATCCAATATGTCAAATATATAGACATCATTTTTTTAAACCTGTCTTGAGTGTGGTAAGGGTGTAGACTAATTGCATGTTGATCAGATAATTAATTAATAAACTCAGGGTTTCATCACTACATGGATTACAAGAATAGAGGCTCATATGAAGCATTAAAGAAGAATATACTGAATTAATCAAATAAAAAGCTTCACGCTTGATTTTTTTAAAACACTCTGTCTTTGATTTGCAGATGCTTTTTAATCCAGGTTTGGAAGAAGCAGCGGGGGCCAAACTAAAAATAATTTCAGGTAATTATTTAAAGGTTTACCACATAAGCAGGCAGGAGAAGTAGAGACTATTTAAAACTCCCCATCCTCAAGAAATTGTCACCTTTAATATATTATTGTGCAGAAAAATATATGCACGTGATCAGATCACTGGAATGCAAACGGGGTTGATTCTTCTCTTTCCTAATTCACATGCAAGATTTCAAATATTTGTGGCAGCAGACAAGGTGACTATAAGTAAGAGGGAGATCAAGCGTTAGCGAGAGAGAGAGAGCGAGAGAGAGAGAGAGAGAGAGAGAGAGAGAAAAAGGAAGTTGAGTACTTAGTGGCCTCAATAATGACATCAAGTGAACACAGCAGATGTTTGCAAGGGAAGGGGATCTAAAGAAAACAAATCCTAATTCCTGCAGCTGTTTATGTCAACACTGGCACACGGCATTTTCATGCAAACGCTATGAAACGGCTCCGCACTAATACACTGAGCCCTTTACACAGCTATAGCCTGCTGTATAGTATCCCTATATTACAGAGTAATCCTCAGTCAAGCAGCCCTCATGTAGTATGTAATGTAAGCGTTTCTAATAGTAAAGCATGGACACCGATCACACATGAATGAGAGAGAGAGAGAGTGTGTGTGTGTCTAGGCACTTCTAATCAATAAAGAATGAAGCAATTAAGATAATCTCAGACTGAAGGAGGCCTTTTTCCTTTATACCTACCATATCCCTTCATGGAAACAAACAGCTGGACTTTCAGGGAACACACACACACACACACACACACGCACACGCACACACACACACACACACACACGTTTGTTCTTTCAGCTTTGTGAGGATGGAAAACTTCCCAAACATTGACCCTAATCTTAATAGTAGGAATAACCCTTCTCAGGGGTGTCAAACATGCAGCCCGGGGGCCAAATCCGTAACTGAGGCATACTACTGTTGAAATTGCAAATTTGTTTCTTAAGAAATTTCAGGTTGTTCATAATGTTTTGTAAAAAGATCAAATTAGAACATTTTCAGAATGTACTTGTACTTTTTTGCACTAAAACGAAGGAAACATTTTGAGTTGTCGTTATTTATAGGTTATTATGCTGTGATTTTACTGGTCCGGTCCACTTGAGATCAAATTGTAATGCATGTGGCCCCTGAACTAAAATGAGTTTGACACCCTTGCCTTAACTGTTGCCCTACCTGCTCCACAAAAAGGACTCGTACTGCTAAAACGGATCTGTTGATTTAATCAATAACTCTAATTGTTCTCACAACAGACATCTTGACATTGCATTGCAGAAAATGCACAGCTGTAATTAATGACGTTAATAATGTCTGCTGTTCTAGGTGTGTCACATTCAGGGTCCTGATATTGTGCCTGCTGTATTACTGTCAAGACTTCATCGTTCATCGGAGCATCGTTAGTGTTATTTTGTGCCTTTTCCTGCTGTGACAAGTCAAAATGGTCTCTTACTCGTTCGACAGAAAATTAATTGACAATTTCCAACGATCGATAAAAGCCATTTCACATTTAGCTTCTTTTCTCTGTTTTATATCATTGACATTTGAATGTTTTTATTTGTATTTGCTTGGATGAACTTGTCCAACACACCAGTAAAAGTAATGAAGCAATAAACAAATACATTTATGGTATACATCATCAAAACGATGCGCTGTAGGCCTGCTATTTGGAGGGATAATTCACCAATCACAGTGATAATGTCATGTTTTATATTTGTTTTACTATCAAGTTCAATTTACGTGTTGGCTAATGTGTCTTGTGTTTTCTCATTAGATAGAAGTCTTCTTCTAAGCTTCCAACAAACTGCTTCATAGTGTACAGAGTATGTGATAACTCTTTGCTCTCTACCTTGCCCACACTGCAATGCTGTCAATGTTGTAATTAGAAACTTTAAATAGAAATGTAAATCACTTTCTAATTCCTTGGCCCTCCCATATACCCATACATCTGATTCGGATCTCCTATTGAAGGTGACAAAATCCGGACTTAAGGAGACTTAAGACTTAAGTAGACAAACTCTCATAAACCCACAGGGACTAAAGTAACACACTAATGTCCTCACTTTGAAGGTTTTTCATTCTAAGAATTCATGAGCATCATAATGATAGAAGTAGAAGTTCACTCCCACAACCAAAACATCACACCACCCCCAATCCAACAATGACCTCACTAAACCTGTTCAGCAATCCCCCAGACCTTCGCTAAACACACAGAAACCACCTCCTGCAAACTGACTCACACAATAGTGAAACATGTCCTGACTGTCATACACTACCACTCTTAAACATCACGTAAGCCCACCGGTAACATGATATTTTACTGCTAAATGGCAAAGTCTGCCCACTGAAGGAAACCCAGATAGTTAATAACCTCAAGATACAAAGACTCTTGTCTCCTCCTTCCCCCACTCTTCTCCATTGTGAGCCCAGTCCTGAAACCCAGTGGAAAGCAAGATGAATGGTTTTCTTTTGGCTAACACCAGGTGAGCATACACCAGTAGCAACACTAGACTTCCTCTAACCTTTGGCTGAGAAAACACATCTCTGGGTAATGGCTGCTTCACCACAGCCAGAGTAAAACTCTACCTTCTACCACACTGAGAAACTGGCCAACGGGCTTAATAGTGCTATTTACTTTATGGGTGTATGTGGCTATGCATGTGATTCTGTAGCTCAAAAAAGATGTACTAGGGCCTCATAATAATGTCTGACTGCAGGTCACAAAATCTGGGACTTAGGACACTTAGAGCTAAGCAGACAAACCCTCATAAGCCTGTACGGATGCTCTGTCTTCTTCGCCTGTCTTTTTTTGGCTCTGTTTTCTTCTCTCTCTCCTCACCCCTCTTATCCACCACTCTCTCTGCATTTTTCCTCCTCTTGCCCTTTCAAGAAGGTCCTTCCCTAAACCCCAGAGAGAGGGGGAGGAGCCTGGGATGGCGAGGACGCGCTGGTAATCCGTGCAGTGACCCAGGTCAATTCAATTATCCTGTTTTCTTTCGCTGCGCGACGCGTGTGCCCATTTCACAGCCAACTCCCTTAATGCGCCCAGGATTAGCTTCTCTTACTTTTAATGATCTACCTATCGACGCCTTGGGCCCCACAGTGTGCACACACACACGCACACACACACACCCACCCACACACGCACACGTAGACGACGCGACCACAAACACACACAGCTAAGTGTTTTTTATGTATTAGTTTTTGGTGTAAAGGAGTTCACCAAACAATTCTGCAAGGCTGAGGATCAAGAGATACTTTCTCAAAATAAATATGTGTGATAGAGTGTGTTTGTGTATGCATTTGCTTGTTTATGTGGGAGTGTGTGTTACATAAACTGCAGTAAGAAGAGGATTGTATTATCCATCTGCATTTACCCAGGCTTCACCTCACACCTCCAAGATTTGAGATAATCACTTTAGGCCTAACACGTTAGTGTAAAAGCATGATAATCTCAACCCGGAGGAGGAAAAGAGGTCATTTTAACTAGTGAACTGTAAGGAAGTCTGACAAGCATTGACATATCCACACAGGATTCAAAACATTAAGTGCATGCACTGTAAAGCGTCATGCAGACTCTGTTGAACTTGAGTTCAATATAAGTCAACAAAGCAGTTTGATGGCTTGCACACAAGTGCTGCCCTCCCTACTGGTTAGAAAGTGTCTTTTAAAGAGAAGCAGAGATAAATGATATTCTACTATAGTTGAGTGCTGAGACAACACTCTCACCTAATTATCTAACCTAATCTTATTATCTCACCAGTCATTCACTAATTACATGACTGGATAACTAAGTAGGCGACGACAAGGAAACTGTAGCAACTCTGGGAAACACTAAAGCCTCAAAGTCATCTAATGAGAACCGCAAAGTCTTTTCCAAGATATAAGTGAGGGTCTGCTTTACTTTGCCCTGCATCCATTCTACTCATTTCTAGAGCCAGTCACATTTAATTCCACCTGCTTGTGTGACACTAAACTAATAATCTAACTAACAGATCCACTAGAAAAACAGTATTTGGACATGAAAAAGCATCCGTTTTGTCTATAATGCATAAAAGACAGGAGACAGTAAACAGTGTATGAAGCAGGTTTGTCAGCCTTACCTGGGATTTCCTGTCCGTTGTAGTTCCATCCGGCCACAGCCAGCATGGAGGGCAGAGGAGATCCAGGCCTACTGTCCCTGTCTCTGTCCCTGTCCCGCTCTCTGTCCCAGTTCCTCTCAGCCTGCTGGGTAATATGCCTGACAGTGTCCTTGTTCTTCCTGTTCTTCCTCCGCCCTGACCCTGATAGGGGTTGCCATGACCCCTCTCCACCTCCTCCAGCAGCCCCTCCAGCCCCTGTCTCCCCCTGACTCTGGGCTGCCCCTCTGGGAGTGTCCCGGGGATGTGAGGAGGATGCGGGGGACACCTGTTCCTCTTTGACGGTGACAGGCCTGTAGTCGTGTGGCCAGGCAGGCTGGGAGTCATGGCAGGCTTCCTCCTGGCTCTCATGGCTCTTAGGGGGTTCTTGGTCCTCCTTGCCATACGTGCTGCCTCCCTCGTGGCAGCTGGCGATGGCTGAGTCCCCAGAAGAGTTGGCCGGACTGGTGCGGCGCGCCAGCCAAGGGGAGGGGCTGCGACCAGACATGATGGAGGCCAGGGCTTCAGAAGCCATGCCCACGATCCCTCCTCCTCCACCTCCTCCTAAACCTGCTCCCGCACTACCCCCTGCTCCTGCTATACCTACTCCTCCTCCACCTCCTCCACCTCCGCCTATACCAGCGGCAGCAACAGCTCCCATCTCAAAGTCGGCCAGTTCGTCAGCCATCTCAGAGCGGATGCTGATGTCCAGCGCAGCCTTGATGAAGCTGTGGCAGGCCTGGACAATGTCCGTCATCTGCAGGTAGCTGGCGGCTGACATGACCTCGATCACGTTCTTACTGGTGAGGGCGAGGTGCGCCGAGTACATGAAGTCCAGTATGGCTTTGAAGCCTGTCGCCGTGACAATGTCCAGGTGAGTGACAGTAGTCTGGTGGTGAGTCTCTGCCCCTTTTTTAACCTGAAGAGTGAGAACGATTATTCATAGCAGTCCTTGTTTATATATATCATGCAGGAAACCTTTTTTTAATCAAAACATTTGAAACACACAGGACAAAACTACTATGATCTGAGAGAAAAACAAGCACTTAACACACTCCCTTGACCCAACTGTAGTCACTTACCTGGCAGTAAAGAGTCTTGAAGTAGCGTGAGGAGCCCAGGAGGACATTCTTATGGGCCTTGAAGATCTTTCCGTCTACGATGACACAGGCGTCGCAGAGGATGCCATGCTGCCTCTGCTCATTGAGCTCTCTGAGGAGCTGACGGTAGTGAGAGGAGATCTCCATGTCCTCCTTCCTGTTGTTCATCTGTATAGCTGAACAAAAGCCTCTCCTCCAAACGTCTGCTGGGAAACAAAAGAAGACATACAATACATTTTAGTAATATAAAACTATTGTAAGTATACAGTATATTGTACCATTAAATGTACAGTGTGGAATTGTGACTGTACAGCAGCAGAAAGACACAGTACAGAAAGAACTACATCAAAGCCATTTCGTATATTTTTAAGTCCATATATATGGTTGATGGCTGAAGCTATATTCAAACCCCTTGCTTCGAACGTCAGATTCATTTTCACGTAAGGGGGAAAAATAAGCAAATTTAGCTG
This sequence comes from Cottoperca gobio, assembly GCF_900634415.1. Lineage (NCBI taxonomy): Eukaryota > Metazoa > Chordata > Actinopteri > Perciformes > Bovichtidae > Cottoperca > Cottoperca gobio. The sequence goes on from NC_041361.1 coordinate 7,372,484, forward strand.
AACCACTCCTTTAAAGACGAGCCAGGGTAAGGATATCTCAATAATGACTGTGACATAAAAAAACAATGGCATCAATAGAAACCACATCTCAACTGCTGTACTTTGATGTCTAAAAACAGCCCAGTAACAAATAGTGAAAAATCTCTGTGTTTAAACCGTGTCTGACAGGTCCATTTGTGTGTGTGTGTGTGTGTGTGTGTGTGTGTGTGTGTGTGTGTGTGTGTGTGTGTGTGTGTGTGTGTGTGTGTGTGTGTGAGAGAGAGAGTGTGTAAGCTCATTAAAAATGTCAGTTAAAAAGCGTGACACTTTCACAAAACAGTTGAGAGGGAGAAAAACACCTCATTTAGTACGGACCACTTTACCATTATATTTATCAATAAACACAGCCTCAGTTCCTTGTTATTTTGTTCTTCATCTCTCCTTCGACTGCGAATATATAATCAACTGTCTAGTTGAGACGAACAGTCGCTCTTGAACCTTCACCTCGGTGTTTCTGATCTTGCACAGTTCAGTCTGGGTTGTGAACACAAAGTTTTTCTGAAAACTACAGAGAAGAAGATCCTTAATGACAATTTGTGGCGCTGCTCAACTGTCAGCGAAGAAAGATCCAACTGTTCAGTGTTCATTGACAGGATTTATGGAGGTGTTTAAATGTTCACAATCTAAAAGCTCAAAAAGGATCTTCTGGCGTTTGGGTTCACAACTATTGATGTAAGATGTCACTGGGTATTAGTTATATTTCTTCTGCTGTCTTCAGGTTAGATGATGTACAAGAGGCATTTTGAGCTCACGCACCTGAAGGGATGCAGGTAATCGAAAAAAGCCACAGAGAAGGGAGAGCCAAATGAGACAAAGGGAGATATGAACATCGCTCTATGTTGAACCATTCAACTAAGTGGCAGAACAACAAAGAGAAACCTCATAAGCCCTTGCAAACACAAACACACACAGAGGAAGAAGATGAACACACACACACACACACACACACACACACACACACACACACACACACACACACACACACACACACACACACACTCAGGCAGTGCATTAGCCAGAGCATTAGCAGCCGCCGCTCCCGCTCTCGTCTTGGTGAGGGCTAAATCGCGGGGACGCAGAGTGTTACCAAACGCAGCAGTGATTTGTTTTGGGAACGCCACAGCTGTCAGCTCTCATGGGCCATTCTGAGAGATGACAGCTCGGGTTGGCCAAGGTGACAGCAGCGTTTGCTCGGGGGCCGGCACACTTCAGGTCATGTTTAGCAAAGCTCTGCTCAACCTGATGGCTTGTAAGATCAGATAAATCCACAGTGTCTCCCACGTCCACTTGGACAAACACACCTCCTATGAACAGCACTGGACGAGCGGAATGGAGTGACGGTGACAACTGCTGAAGCCTGTCTTTCTCAAAAAAACCCAACAACCCAAAACTGTCCTGAGTTTGATCAATGCACGGCTCGCTCTCAACCTTTCACTTTGACTGGCGTTTATTTAAGTCAAAGAAATAAAGAGTCGTGTGGAGGAAGGAACTTGGATGAGAATGCAGAATAACAGTGTCCCTCAGAGGTTCGAAAGGCAAGTTTTGACGCAAGTGTTTTATCCTCCAGCTCACACACTTCTTAGAAAACATCTATTGGCGGTCTAACCTTGAGATATTCTTTCCTTTCTGCGGTACCCTGATGGAGGTATTGAGAGTCTTCACCGCTCACCTTTGGAGACAAACGGAGCGCTTTTAAAGACACAGCAGCTTCTGTCCTCTTCTTCACTCAGGGCCACTGGCACATTCAATTGTATAGCCCCGGTCTATAAGATAGACTCCGGCTGAGAGCCACATACAGAACACAGAAAAAAGGCATTTATTCACTGAGAAATACCTCAATACCTTTTCTATTAATTGTTTTTCCAGCCAATGTTTGATGGTGAAATACAGGGTCACCGTACAGCACAAGGCAATCAGCAGCCCCCATTTAAAATATGTCTCTACTGGTAGTTTAGAGGAGGCAGTGAAAGAAAGCTACACCAAAGAAATAACAGCAGGAATAAGACTGCCATTGCTCAAGTCAATTGTTGCACGTATCAGGGTCCTCCAGCTCTCCGTGTCCACCTCTGTTACCAGTATCAATGAGTAACAATCACAAGCACTCTAGAAAACAAGCAACATGCTAATTACAGCCACAGCAGTGTACTCAGTGAACATGGATTTAAAAAGTAGGTTTACCCAAATCACAAAAAAACATTTTCTTGCGTACCTCTAGTGTTTGCTATGCAGTTTTGCCCTAGTTAAAGGATATCTGAGATTCCCTACTCCACTCCAATACAATGGAGGTGAATGCAATTAAATATGCTGTGCTCACTTAATTGAAAAACAGCAGCATCTCTTTCCAGAAACAGCGTCCCAATTAATCCACACTGTCAATAGTTTTCAGTGAGCTTTTTGTGGGATAGAAAGGAGTTCCATCTCTATTGTATTGAGTCTCAAAATCTGTACAAATCAAACTAAAGAGATCTGTATGGCTAGATACCACTAGAAGAAGGTGAGCAAATATATATATTTTCCATATTTTGGCTGAAAGAAAACCCTTTTATACAGTAAAACAAACAAGATGTTTGCACTTTAAAGGAAAACAACCCAGTGTGTGGGACATCCCAGTAAATCTAGTAACTGAAATCAAAGTTCATTAGTGCAACTTTTCATTCCGTGATGGCGATGCGTGTCCAAAGAGCTAATCATAATGTCACTGTGGCTGCTGCATTCTGATACAGGGAGCCATGTTTCACACAGGGGGCCATGTTTCAAACTGAGTGTTTAAGTTTTCGGCAAGTGTGCGAGCCTGAGTCGTATGTGGCGTGAATGTGTGGCTATGATTGCAGCCAAGGACATGTTAAATGGTGCCTCAAATTAAACAAAAACAATGATCAGTGGAGGGTAAAAGGACAGCAAAGGACTGAGAGGAAGAGAGGGAGAGGTCTAATCAGATGTATTGCTTCAACAGACTCAGAGACACACTGAGTCAGTAGTTAGGCAGAAGAGAGGAACTTTAATGAAGTGCGCTTTGACCTCTAAACTCTTTGCTTGCCTAATTGGCTTGTTTAATTTCAGAATGTCCAATTCCCTCCAGTCAAAAACCCCTTTTCCAGAGGAACCAATCCCAATGCTCCTGTTACTACGGCACATAAACACCCTCAAAAGCCTCTCCAGCGTTCATCCTCGCTTCTCATTTCCTCAGCGAGCTACTTCATCTTACCCCACGAGCTTCGACTATCAGCAGGAACAAAACTGCCTCCCTCTACCATGTAACTACAGCCTTGATTTATAGCATACTTCTTTCTTTTTTTCCCAAATATACACTTGACACGATATGGGAAGGTAAGATGAAATGAACTTGTCAAACAAACAAGTAAAGAGCGAGAGGCAGAGACTTTTGTGTCTCTTCCAAAGCATTAGCAGTCTCACCAAGGCTACAGAAACTAAAGCTTGCTTTCAGGATGTCACAGAGCAGAAAAAAGCTTTTCATCCTTCGATGAAATTTCACCATGAAAAAAAAGCAAGGAAAAAGTCATCAGGAGGCAGGTTGACAGTCTGTGAGCTCTTATATATGGTCAGAGACGATTGTTTCAGTAAAGCATGCCACCAGAGCTCCAAGTGCCTGTCACCCTTCTGAGGCCAAATCAAAAGTGACTGTCCTCCTTAACCCCCCTCTTTTACTTTACACACACACACACACACACACACGTGCAATCAAGAGCCACATTTCCCTCATATAACACACACACACACACACACACACACACACACACACACACACACACACACACACACACACACACACACACACACACACACACACACACACACACACACACACACACACACACACACACACACATCCAGCCCCTGCCCCTAAATACACAAGCACATGCAAGAACTAAACACACACACGTTCACACGCTTAGCAGAGCCGTCATGGCATCACACCCGGTTTGTCCTGGTCACATCACAGCAAAGTCACTTTAGGCCGAAGCCAGACAACTAAAGAGATGAGACGTGTGATGGAGTGAGAGAATGGGGCTTCCTCCTTGTTGTGTTTCTCTTAATGCAGCCTGTCCCTCCGAGCCACTTCTATGCCTCCTTGACCGCATGGGACCGGCGGGAGACAGTGCGCAAGGTCCTTCTGGATCAAAGGCAGAGCGATACTTTGTTTGTACGGGGGTTTAACATAGACAGCTTTCACAGCGGCCTCATGCTGGGATTTCACAAGGTTTTCGTACATCATACCTGATGAAGATGTTACAACACGTGAAACATCTTCACACAGCGGGATAATGTGTGATTACACAACATCATTTATTAAATAAAACTCACAGCACACTTTTGCTTTGGTAAAACTTGTCTGCTTCCTCATTAACATTCTTGCAGGCACACGGTTTAACTGGCTGCGAGTTTCTTTATGCGTGTTATGAGCGTTTCATACACTCTCAGTTGTATTTATTTTAAATTAAAGGATTTCCAGTTGGTCAGGGCACATTTTAATTTAGTGGACGGTGTGCTGCTTGTAAAATTGCCACCCTAAGCTAATCACTTTACATTCAAATTGTGGCCCTATGCTCAACGAATGTAACAGTTCTGCTCATTATTTGATAAAAACGACTTTGGTTGGACGAGAATGTCTAACTCGAGTTCACAGAGCCTGTTGTGAGAGTGCTAAAATAAATAAATAAATAAATCCCATGAATAAATAAAGAGAAAAACAGACTGATAAAATCAAAAAAGTCAAATTTGATGAGCCGACTGAACTTGTTTCTGCTAATGCAAAAAAAACAAACAAAGCATATGTATATATATATATATATATATTTGGTAGGCTACTGTTTGACTTGTATAAGCACAGCACTGCAATAAGTCTCTACTCTTATGTACCGACACATTATCTTTTCATATCATTCCTACTTTTAAGGATCTTCTATTAGCAGTGAAGTCCCTCCTTTTCACATCTCTGCTTTTATCTTGGCACTGTTGTTTAAAATCAGCAGGGAGGACGCAGTAAAAACTGGCCGGAGATTGAAGAATTGAATGAATGTGAAGAGGAAGGAGGGGGATATAAAGTCAGGTTTCAGGAGCCAAAAGTTGGCATTTATGTTGTCAACCATCCCAGCCTCGTGCCTCAGTTAAAACATTTTATAAGTTAATATCAAAAAAGCAACAGGTTTCTTTTTGCACCAGAACACCACCATATCATAGTTTCTATGGAAAAGTTGGCAGGTCTGCACAAAATGATTTATGTATTATGTTAAGCTTTCAAAACAAAGTGAAATAAACGATTTTCGCCTCAAGAAATAAATATTAAAAGAGAATATCTGACATTATATGCTAATATCTATGAAAAATTAAAAAAGGTACAAGAAGAAATAATTGGTTTGCTTGCACGTGGACATTTTCCCATATAATGAGAAGAAATACTGGTAAAACAAAATGACAACATGCATAAGGGGAATTAAAATGATATCCGTCTGGACAATGGAGGCCCTTGTTCTATGAACACATGACAGTATGATCAAAAACAGCTATTACTTCCCAGAGTAAAAATCTACTAGTACTTCTACTTAAAGGAAATATAAAAGCTGAACATTGAAAAATAGAGAGAAAAGAGAAAGAGCAGAAACGGCAAGGATAGAAAGATGAGAAGATAGAAAGATGGGGAGACAGGAAGAGAGGGGAGAGTGACTCAGGCAGCCAATATTTTTTAAACAGCTTTGCTTCCACTCAACTGGGCATCAAGGCCATTATCCTGGGGTTAATCCCCAATCCGACGGAGCTGGCAGCCTTCCGGGACAAGCCAGGGTGGCAGCCCATCAACAAGGCAGGCACGGACAGACATAACACACACATGCACACGACACACATGCACACACAGGCAGACATGCAAGCTGCAATTAGAAAAAATAACACATCAAAGCTATTAGCTGTGAATGTCTCGTTCTTAGCGTCTTTGTCCTCTGTTTTCCATTGGAAATAAGCTACTGTTCATGTTTGTCTCTCCTTTTATCTTCTTTAGACCTCAATGCACGTGTTCCCGTCTTCAGTATTCATGTTTCTTTTATCCCACACCCTCCATCTTTATTCTCTCCACCTTCCCCACCAGCTCTAATCATGCCACATTTTGCACTTCGATCTCGCTCTCTCTTTCTCCGTCCGCTCTCGGTGTCTTTGGTCGGCTTCCAAGAAGTCAAGGTGGAGGAAGAGATTGACTCATAGAAGGATAGCCATGTCATGTGGAGAAGGACCAAAGAGGATCCAGGAGGCTTAGGGAGACTTAGCGCTACTCCCTTCAGCCCTCGCTCTCTCCCCCCAGTCCCCTCCGACACACACAACCCTAAGACAATACCTGGACCCTCCACATCTACACCTGAGGACCTCCGTGCTGCTCATCATGCTTTTTGCGCATGTTCACATTCTGTGCACCTGCCAAAAGATCTGCCTCTATAAGCCTCCATCCGGCTTATGACACTAACATGCACAATTCAGCCGCTCCAGGCCGTCTGTGACACCATGTCCCCTCTCCTTCAGCCACACAGGTGTTAAGCCTGGTGTGATCTTATGGAAATCCGGGCATAGTAAGGATGGACTCAGATCATCCCAGAGTGGCCGGAAAAGAGGTGTGACTTTAAGACGTCCTTTAACCTGACCACTAATGGCCGAGTGTTAACGTCACCTAGAGTTCCTCCGATCACCCTTTAAGTCTCAGTGATACTCTTTGACATACAAAGAGCTTTAAAAAAAAGTCATATCAGCCCATCTACCTATTCTATATTCTATGTCCTACTCTGTTTGTCTTTTTCCTGTGTCTTCCTTCTTTACAATTGTGCATGTGTGCGTGTATGTGTGTGTAGTTTCTGGGCTATCTTTCTCTCTAGGCCCCTAAGCCTGCTATGTCTCCCATGGTAACTCCCTGACTGACGACCCGGGGCTTAGCCTAAATTCTCTCTCTATTAAAAGCTGTGAAATGCAAATAATGAAACATCTCATTACCACTGTTGGAGAACCCAAAATGAAAGGAGGGGGGAGAGCGGGAGAGAGGAGCGGATAGGGGCGGATGAGGAGGACTGCAAGACAACGAAGCGGCAGAAGAAAAAGGGCTATACAGGAGGGAGGGAAAAAACGAGAGTGAGAGTCGGACATAAAGGAGTGCAACAAGAAGAGGAAAGGGTTGAAGAAGAAAAGGGATGGTAGGATGTGAAAAGGCAGAGATGGGGGAGGAGAGGAGAGGTGAAGGCACGGGAACAGATAGCCAGACAGTGAGTCTTTTGTTTCATATGTGTTGCCTTTAACATAGAGGGTAGCCAGGATTGTCCACCTATGCAAACAGGGGTGGAGCCCTGATGAACCGAGCTGTGAGATAGGAGGTGTCATTCAAATGACAAACAAACTTCCACTTATCTACCTCGTACTAAACTTTAATGTAAAAACCATCGCTCAACAGCTGCAGTGCAATCATAGTAATGTATGTGCAAAAAATGATATGTCAGTGTATATATGCATGTTAGTTGATTGATACTTTTATCATGCGCTGAGAGGATTATTACTTCACCTCAGAACCAAACCGGCTAAATACAAATGTATGAAGGTATTCTAGTCCAATAATTACTCAGGTTTAAGTATAATTATAAGACAGGAAAGGGCTACTTCTTTGAAAAATATATCTGTGTGGCACAGGGAAGTGAAATCACCTACAGGAAGTGTCTGCATTTGGTTTTGCAGGTGCGAGGAGATTGGTTGTAGTGGTAGTGGTCTAATCTCATGTGTCTCTTGGTGCAAAACCCAGTTTCATCACTGCAGCAGACCCATCATGATGGACAAACCCCTGATTTCACGAGGGAATTCCAGGGGAGGTGGTGTTTTAAGGGGTGACATCGTCTAATAGCAGGATTCAATCCTGACTTCTGGGAACTCTGTGTTGTGAAAGTTGTTTTTGAAAGTGTGAAAACTAACCAGTCTTACCAATAAACATGAGCCGTCAGACAAACACACAGGCTGCAAAGAAAACCTTCGTTTTATTGTACTTGTTTGGAAGGGGAAATGAAGGCAAGGTTTAAAAGTATAACCCAAACTGTGAACATCCAACACATTTTGCAGACTGACAGACTGATACAACAGCCTCCACTCTTCTAGGAAGGTTTTCCACAACATTTTAGAGCCTGGCTGCAGGGATGTTGGCTTGTTCCAGTTCATCCAAAAGTTTTTGATGGGATTGAGTTTGAAGGCCAGTAAAGTTCTCCCACACCAAACAAAAAAAAAAAACACATTTATTTCATGAAACAGGAAATGGCCTTCTCAAAATAGGTGCCTCAAAAATTGGAAGCCCAGTATTGTCTAAAATATCAAAGTATGCTGAAGTTTTCCTATGACCATAATCGTCCAGACCATTAAACCCAACAGCCCCAGACTTAAGGTACACACATACTGTCTACCGAATGTAGCCAGGGCTGTCCACATCATTTTGGCCGGATAAAAAAACTAGTAAATCAAGTTAGTCACACATTTTTAATTCACATTGAGCGAGCATTAGGTGCGGCCACTTTTAGTTTCACCTCCAACCTGTGGGATCGTGTAGCCGTTCGTGTTATTTACACTGAGACACTTCAACAAACAAACACACAGAATGTATCCCTCTAACTCACTTTTACATCTCTTTGCCTTTCTCCTCCAGTTTCATTTCATCCCAGTTCTGTTTCCAAAAGCACGAGTACAAGTGATGATGATAATATAAGTCTATGGAGCTGCTCAAAACTCACATTTAACACCCACCCTGATCTCTCTCTCACTCTGCCAACGAGCCACTCAAAGTGAGAGTACGTGTGTGTACGTATGTGTTTGTGTGCGCGCATTTTGTTGTCCAGATCCTTTTATAGGTCTTAAAACAAAACCTGTCACAGCAAAAAAGGAACCTGTCACGACTCAGCTAGACACGACAGTACATTACTGTACATTACTGTACATTACTGTACCTCACAGAACCCAGGCTGCCTGTTCCTGAGCTGTTAAAACACTGCCGCCACCAGCTACAAAGGTCTAAGACTACAACACACACATATAGAACAACTGAACAGTATAAAGGAAATGAAACAAAAGGGTTACCATGAGGAAGAAAATGTAAGAAGTGAACATATGGTACAGCAATGCCAGTCCTAAAGGAATACATGTCTGTGAACTTAAAGCTAATTGTTATTTGTTCAAATGTGTGGTTTTTGAATGTGCAAGTGAATGACTGAATGATGGTGACTCATTGCTGGTGACCAGTTGCTATCTGTTGCCGAGGCGGGAGTCCAGAGAGTGTGTCTGTGTGTGTAAGAGTAACGTGGTGTGACTGTGGCTCTGTCAGACGGCAAACAGAGGAATCTTTCTCAAATCCACACTGGGCCGCAGCTTACAATGAGTTCATGCAAAGAGGGGAGCAAAGAAGCTGCATCTTAAGAGTGTACTCACAAGGACAACAGGCCCACCCTCCATCCCCCCCCTGATCAAATATTAAAAGAGACTTCCCTCCCAGCTAATCTAATTCACAAACACTCCAGAGCACACACAAACAAGAAAAAACACATCATTTAACTATATTAACTTAGCCCTCAACATGCAATGTTCACTTATAACCATCGTTCCCACAGCCTCCCGTACAACAACTAAGCAGCACAGTGATTTACATATACATGGAGAAGTGTTTATAAAAACACATTTGTATATAATAGCCCGCGGCTGCATTGTCACTCATCAAGCTGATCAAAAAGCAGCTACTATACAACACTGATGAATCTCGGAGCGCTTTGGCGAATCTGTCCTTCAACAGTAGAAAAAGAGGAGGTGAGATAAAGGGAGAGAAATCAAGGGGAGAGGAGAGGAGCATCTAAATATAGAGACTCACATTTTGGAGTCAGAAAAGAGACAGTGAAGGGTAAGAAAGAGGGAGGGAGACGGGAGATGCAAGAAGAAAAAAAAAGAGGGAATGGAAAAGTGAAGAGAGATGGGGAACAAATAAGAAAGCAATAGAAGAAAAGTAGTGTTGAAGCAGCACACGAGGAATAGAAGACAGAAGGGGCGTCAGTGTAGCTGGAGATCGATGGTTGCAGAGCCTCGCTGGGCTTCTCATCTACTGTAGCAGTTGCTTAGTGGACTACTGGAGCACATGGAGGACACTTCATTTTGTCTGCGAGACTTGAGAGTACAATATGCCGCACAGTGTATCACCACAGACGTTCATCAATACGTAGCATCGATACTAAGGGTCTGCCCCTTCAGCGATATTTTCAACAGTTTCAACGCAGACTGGCTTGTGGTCCTTCTGCTGAGTAAATTCTAATAGTGATCAGTGTAGACGCAAAATCATTGAAGTTCTTTGTCTTCCTTGTTTATGCCGTGATTGGCTGTTCGGGGAGGAATCGCAGCAAAGCCACTGATATAAATAATAGAAAGTAAAGTTTCAAGAAAAGTTTCTTTTGCTGAAGCGCAATTGCTTAAAATAAGCAACTTTTTTATGGACTTCTGCATGGTGTGGCTTGAGGCTACCACGTCCACAGTGATTGACTGAAGAGCGACCAGACAAATGCCTCACCTGGATCCTCACTTCTGTCCTGTCCTGCTCCTCTTCTGTCATCCTTTCTCCCTACCTGTCTGTCTTTTCAGTCAGAGCGTGTTTACTCCAATGTGGTTTGACGTTTGACTGTCACCTGTTGACTAACATGAAAAGCTGCAATGGCTCGCAGGCTTTTGAGACTATTGCTCCCCCCCCCCCCCCCCCCAACAGCAATGGAAAGAACTGCAAATTCATGTACAGTCCTAAAGCCAGACATAAGAGACACAAACAGAGAGGGAGAGACAATAGGTCCACTGTGCAAACTTCCATGCTCGTGGTCACCATCACTAAGGACAACACCCACCTTGGAAACCTAATTTTGAAGAAGTCACACATTCCCACATTGTGAGGCACTGCCAGTATCAGGTGTCTGTCCAAACCACCAACCACCACCAATCAACCGCCACCCCCCTTCGTGACACACCAGCGCACACACCAAAACAACCGGGAGGGTGGGGGTTGGTGAGATAAAAAGACAGGCGGGAGGGAGGAAGGGGTGCGGGGGTGAGAAAGAGAGAGTAAAAAGAAGAGGGCAAGAGAAAGAGCCAGCCAGAAACAAAGGCCGAGAGAATGACAATGTGTGAAAAGAGGAAGAGTGGGGGGAAAAAAGAAAATAGACAGGACGAGATGAGGTGAAAAGCGCATTGCCAGCTCACCGTGGGCATTCACAGAGCAAGAAGAGAACAAAAAGACAGCAACAATGAGGCCTCCATGTATATATATATATATTGGTTGTGTGTGTGTGAATGCAACATTGGAAGGAGCAGTGAGAAGGCCGTTGGGGGAATTTGCCCCTCGCCACCGAAAAGGGGATGTGAACCTACTCACTTCTGTTCACATTAGGATTGGCGTCACCTCTCTTCTTCATATAGGAAACTACACTGACACACGAGAGCTCATGAAGTGTCCAGAGGTCCACATTCATCACCAGTTTATAAAGTTCACATAATAATACACACATGTATGGATGTATAAATATGAGCTAGGGTCAGGGGGAAGGATACAAATGAGAAAGAGAACAGAGAGAGGGTAAAATTGAGAAAGGGAGTAGAGGAAGGGTAAGAATGAGAAATGGAGTAGGGGAGGCCACAGGAGGCACCTGGCCCACTTACAGCCGAGGAGGGGGTGGAGGAGGAGGAGCAGGAGGAGGAGGAGAGGTGGGAGTTAAGGAGTGGGAGGGAAAAGGAAAAGGAGAAGGTGGATGAGGAGGAAAAGCAGGGAGAGGAGGAGGAAGGGGACGGAAAAGGTGAGGAGAAAAAAAAAAAGGATGCAAGAAATGAACAGATGAAATAATGGGAAGGGGGGGGAGGGTAGAGGGGGAGGACGGCAGAGGGGGAGGTGAGATCAGGAGAGAGGAGGTGGGGGCTAGAGAAGAAGAAGAAGAGGTGGCCTTGTGAGTCTGAGAATGGAGGTGGTGTGTGCGTACGCAGGATGAATGTGTGTGCGTCTCTTTGTGTGTGCATGTGTGTGGGTGTCTAAAATTATGACGATAAACTAACACCTCACCTAAAGTATGAATAACCAACCACAACAGGCCAATGTAGGTTCAATCTTCTTCTCCCATCACATTGGAACAGCCTGCCTATACCACTAATATCCCACTAATACCACCCACAGTCCGCGCTCCACCTCACATCAATGAATATTTCATGTCCTGATGGCACTTTTAAAGCAAAAACTAATTAGCAAATCCAAGTTGATCTGGCATTAGTCATATCAGGCCAATTAAAAGCCCAGTCCTACTGTACATGTTAATGGCAGCGAAGTGGAATAATTGTATGTTGAGCAGGGGAGAGAATGTTAAACAGGCCTTGTTAGCAGCACTTTAGCACTCTAGCCAGAGTCCATGGCTGGATTACAAAACTCTACAAAGCAGGATAATGTTCATCAGAAACACACACAGAGGCACACGCACATGTTTGAAAGCGCCAAATGAGAACTCTATCCATTAATTAGAGTGTCGCCATCAATTCCATGGGGTCAGGTCTGATACTTATAGCTAAAGAAGATAAATATTTCCAGGGAAAATGATGGTTTTATGGTTCGGTAATAATATTAAACAGGGATCCAAATATTGGCAGAAGCTCACAGGTCAGATGTTACGCAGTATTGGTGGGAGAAATCCATTTTCTGCTCCACACACTGTTTCTGCGGTCAGCTCCAGTCAACATAAGGTTGTGGAGACAGTTTCTGTATGGTATTGAGTAGAGAAAGGTGTTAGTTTGTATTTGAGTCTTTCCAACCTTCCCTCTGGTTGTTTTTTTAACGCAGGAGTTTAGATTGAGACAGACAGCATTGACACACACAGACTAAACTGTGCTGCACAAAAGAAGCGACAGAATAACAAGGGCTAGAACTCTTTTGGAGTAGATGTCTGTTTCATCACCTCACCCCCCCCTCCTTCCTTCTCCCCATTCTCTCTCCTTCACAATCCCTCTTTTCCTTCCTCTCTCTGCCTCCCTTGTCTCCCTCTCTCTCTCTCTCACCTGAGCTTTGATATGGAAATCTCTCACCAGCCACAGCCCAAGGCTAGTTGACTGTTTCTAAAGATGTATTTGCTCAAAGCTGCTCAATTTCTCATCAAATACTCACACTGTGTGTATAAAAGACAAACTCTTTCACTGGGAAAATAACAACTAACAACCACATACTTATACAAGGCTTTCAACCCTGTAAACCCCAGATTTCAACAGAGAGGTTTTGCCAAGCCCAAACCTTCAATTTCTTAATAGCTTATATAAATGTGTCTAAAAAGATAGATAGTGATCCTTCTGCAAAGTGGAGAGCTGAGATCACAAACTATCTTGTCTATAGCGATACTGTGCGTGTGTGTGTGTGTGTGTGTGTGTGTGTATATTAAGGATGCCCAACCTGCACATCTACAACACTGAGACAAATAAAGTGACAACTGGAAACCATTTAAGGGCAAACAAAATAATTTGTAAGATATTTAGAAATAAGGTAATAATTTATGAATGAATCAGAAAGTGTGTTTGGGGAGACAAAAAAATGTTTCTGGTAAAAGAATGAAAATCATGCATACAACAATAGTCAGTCCCACGTCAGCTCATTAGAGGAGCCCCATCAGTGGTTGATCATGAGAATCAACGTCATGCAGTCACATAAGTTTTCAACAAAGAAAATAAAAAGATTTATAACTTTGAAAATACAGATGATTGTATTATAATTGTAAAAAGTTTTGAAAGTGCTATAGTTTAGAGTAACTCGAAAATATAAAGCTTTATATATACTTTTAGTGTATACAAAGGAATATTAATGCTAACTGTCAGAGCTCCAGAAAGCTGAAGACACAAAGAGATATATACACTTTCCATCTCTTCCCTTGTTCTTTCATTAACACCAGATAGAAAACTCATTGACATGCATTAACCTGACGAGCGAAACAACTGCTTTTCATCACTTTACTTGTTGCAATATTTGTTTTGTTAAGTGAAAACGTACAGTAAATAAAAACCAACAATTAGTAGTGCACATAAAGACGAGAGGGACTGATTCGATTTCAATGCTAGCCCGACTCTGGACATTGATGCAATTGGTAACTGAAGTTAGAAAATGTTGTAAATTCCAGAAAATAACTCATGACGCTGATAAACATTGTGTGATCACGAGGCTCTGGTTGCAAAGTGTTCATCTGCTCTGCATTCCTAAATAAAACTAAAACACACCCTGATGAAAGCACATACAGTGAAATCCCTCATCTGTTTCCTCAGGAATGTGTGATCCCAAAAGGTGTTTTGCAATATCAACAAATCCTAAGAAAGATTTCTTACAACTTGTCATTTTCACTGAACTTGCATTTATTTTTTAGCAACAATCAAATTATAATTATGTTTCTGGACTTTCAATTTTTGCCCGTTGATTATAACAATTTGAGCTAAAACTGTGACTTACCTTCCAATTTAAAATTCAGGGACAAAAGAACAAAAGGAAAGAACAAAGAGCTTATTGCTTTCATTGACATTCTATCCTGCGCACACGCACACACACACACACACACACAGCTATGAAATATTAACACCTACGTGAAAAGACAAGTGGGGTGGTGGAGAGTATTTCTGTGTGTGTGTGTGTGTGTGTGTGTGTGTGTGTGTGTGTGTGTGTGTGTGTGTGTGGTTTTGAGGTGGGAATGGCTTAAACTCACCTGTTCTCTCTGCTGGGGGGGGGGGGGGGTGCACATGTCAGATAGGTGGATAGGGAAGACAGCTGTTACACACAAACACACACATCCCCCACAGCAATCCGTGTAACCCCATGGGGATTAGGAACACCTGTATTCAGCACTGCACAATGAGCTATAGAGGCAGTTAAGCTAAAAAGCCTTGGGAGTTATTAGGGGATGGAGCTGGTTTTGGACACGGGGGTTAATGTTTGCCAAACTGTCTTGACTCAAAATCAGACGTGAGAATGATAATATTCACGGCATGACAAATAGAAGACAGAGTTGTCAGAAAACTTCAGAGAGGCATGGCGTGTCATGTAAGATGTGTACACGCAAGTGTAAATGGTTCATTTTGCAATGTGTTAGCCAAACAGGTGTTCCCATTAACAAGTGAGCTCCGAGGGGGGATCGGGATGAGAAAACTGGCAGAGAGAGATAGAGACAGAGAGATGAATGGAGTACAAGGTTGCTAACAGGGAACACATGAGTGTTTATGGAGCATTCGCCCTCTTTCTTCTATTTCTAGGGAATGTACACTAGATTAGGTAAACTTACTGTACAGTTTATTGTCAAGCTGTCTACCACGCACACACGCACACGCACACACACGAGGGGGTAGCACACTACATCCCCAGGGTTTGTGTAGCTGAAGCAGACTAAACTGCTACCACACAGTTCAGCCCACAACCTGCATGGTACTGAGTACTGAGCACCACCTACATACCAACAGCCTTACACACACACGCACACAGCGAAGAGGCAAGTGTAACAAGCTTCAAACCTGACTCCCACCCAAACTGAGCCCCTCTGTCTCGTATTCTCACCCTCTTTTCACACCCTGCCACACCCTCACCGTTTCCCACAAACCTCCAAACTCTGGATTATATTCAGTGCAGCAAGCTTCACCACCTTCAACAAATACCACACGCACTTTGGGCTTCAAACCCATATATTTATCTAATTATCTTGTTTAATCAACTTTAAAAAAGGTCCATTCATGGGAGATAACACAAGTGGGAAAGTGCTTCAAATCTTCCTTTGCAATCCCACAAGCACACGAGCAGCTAAGATTTTTTCCATCTTTCGGCCGATCTCGCCTACACTCCTCCTCCACTCATCCTTGTAGCTGCTGTCTTGGTCTGTATTATATTTTCTATGTGGAACACACAGATGGAGAAGGTGCAAACACACACACAAATACACACACACTGATGTCCACTGCTCTTGTAATGGTAATACTACACAGCTCTAACTCGGGGGAAGCAACCTCAGTGGTGCAGCAGGGGGCAGACCTACAGACACAAAGCATTCTGGGAGATCGTGAAGGCTAAAATGCCAAGGTGTGGCAGTAACAATATAGTTGAGGATTGTCAACATAAAAACAAAGATAAGATATCTTCAGCTCATGAGTTACAAACTGTGCACAGATGAATGCATGCAAGCAAAACCACACACAAGCTTACAGTAATTGAATTACTGAATAAAAGACTTTGGAGGGTTTATCATATTAAGCGCCAACCCTAGCTCTATAGTAGGAAGGACAAATCAAGCGGACAAATCAAGCAGACAAATCCAGGGAGGCCTAAGACAATTTGGAAAAAATCACTAGATGGTCTCTTAATCCCAAAGATCCAGTTAGCCACTGTAAACAGAGGGAAATGCTTAGCTCTAACTGGCTCTACATGCACTTACAAACAAAAACTGAAAGGGTGCGCTTCAAACCGAGTCATAAATGGCTGCCTGGCACTGTTAAGTTCCTCAAAGTAAACTAAAATACAGAAACACAGGCTATTCTGGTACAGCAGTCCCCAAACTGAGAAAGACATAGGATCTCCTGCAGAATGTGTAGTGGTTTAATTTGCTTAAAGTTGGTAGCCCACAGTGACTGAGTGTCTTCTCAGCTGATGGCTTTAAGTACCTTTACTATCATCTCCTCAACAACAAAGCTTTACATCAAGTGTAACAATTTAAAAAAGAAATCCCTGTGTCAATCTAAGGTTTTCTCACCTTATCAAAAAGTTTGGAAACCCCAGTGCAGAGATGATGATTAGATGAAGAGTGACACAGGTGTGATCCCACCTGGCAGGAGGCAGTACTGGAGGTGCACGACACACAGGCGCACTTTGCTGTCTATACATACAGAGCGTGAATGAAGTGGGGTTGTTCCCCTCTCTCGCATGGTGGAAAATGGAGGAAGACGGAACTGACCGGTTTGAGAGGGTAGACACAGACAGCAGACATATATACACACACACACACACACACACACACACACACACACACACACAGCACAGCACAGCACAGGAGACAGACAGGGAAGCAACGAGGGAGAGAGACGCTTTCAGCTTCATATGCCAATAAACATAAAGCACTTGACGCCACACTTTTCAACTCTCAACACGGATCAGATAATTATGTGCGTTAACTCAACAATTAGAAAAAATACACCGAGAGCGCCACCTGCAAACAAAATCCCCCCCTCTTCTTGTCTTGTCTGATACTCTAGGGTTGGGTGTTGACGCAGCAGAAATTTCCAGCTGGAGAAATCCCCCTTTTGGAGGTTAATCGAGGAGAGAAGGAGGAGGGTTTAAGCCCTTGTCTTCCAGGCTCTGAGCGCTTTCATTTTGAATCCCCTCCAGACGGCTGCACGGAGCATCACCCTTTATTTTGAGTGACACGGTATCCGTGCACGACAATTTCCCCCGCAGCCGATGTAGGCGATAGGTTGTCATGCTGTTCAAAACTTTGCAAATTTCACCAGGAACCGCTGTTTTCATCAAACTCGATCAGCTGAGATGAAACAGAGGATGATTTGTGTATCTGCAAGTGTCACATAGTATACCTGAGTATGTGGGATATGTCTTAAAAGTACAGAGAATACATGTGTGCAGGTGTATCACAATTATTCTAAACAATATTCAGCTCAACTGGATTGTCCTCCTGCGCGCTGTTACGACACATCATTAAAAAGTATTTTTATGTAGTCCACTAAATATTTATTTCAATTGTAGAGCAGTTTGCCTACATTAGAAAGTAGATATCAATCGTATTTCCCCCCCCATTGTAAAACACCTGCCTGTGTTCCCCACCCGGCGACATAATGTGTGAAATGTACAATGTGCGAATCCCGTCAACGACTGACAGCTTCTCCAAATATCAACAAGCTCAATAGACAGCTGGCGATCACGTATGGAACAGGTAGGCGTACTTTCAGACTGTCGCCTGCTCACTCGGCCGGGTATTTAGCTGTCAAAAATATACTCATGCCGTGGCTAACATGATGCCAATGGACTGGAATAAAAAAGCAGCGGAGAAAACAGACAGACAGGCCTTCATACAGTAGCTTTTTTTTTCGACGGCCAACTATAACAGTGCCACGATTTCGAGGAGTTGCATTGTGTCATGTCTCCAACCTGTGCGCCCACCAACTATCAGCTGTAGACGCGATGTGCGATGGCTCTGAGACACAAAACTAATTGTTGACATGATATAAAAGGCACGGAAATCTTTCGATATCCGCCGCCGTCTGAATGAAACCTCAAACCTGTTAGCAGGGGAGCGGGGCTCAATGCTGGTAGAAAGGGCTACTACTAATATAAGGAAGACAGACATACCTGTTACCCCATGGGGTCTGGGGTGGACGCGGTGTCGGTCCTTTGGAGTCCAATCTGGTGTGACAGCCTGAGAGAAGAAAGGAGGGGATGTCCAAAGCACTAGGTACTGTCCTTCCTCTCCTCTGTATTCTTTCTTTAAGTGTTATTCCCCCTGTTTTCTCCCACTCCCCGCTCTTCTTCCTCCACCAGCCCCTTTTTCTCTTTCTCTCTTTCCCTCCCCTGCTTTTCCGTGTCTTGGTATCAGGAGCCTCCCCCTCCTCCTCCTTCTCCTCTGTGCATGTCTATGTCTCTCTCTCCGTCTCTCTCTAACTCACTCTCCCCCTACACTCTCTCTCTCTCTCTCCGTGTCCCCGTATCTCCTCTCTCTCTCTCTCTCTCTCTCTCTCTCTCTCTCTCTCTCTCTCTCTCTCTCTCTCTCTCTCTCTCTCTCTCTCTGGGCAGAGTCAGGAAATGAGACAACGTGAACGCACACACCGCGAGTATCCATCTGATCTAAGACGAGTCCCACTCCTATAAGACTCCCTCAGGCAAATTCTGTCATGTGTCTATGTCTATACATGACAAATTAATACTACTACGACTACAACTACTATCACTAATAATAATCTAAAAGTATTATTATTATAATAATAATAATAATAATAATAATAATAATAATCTATTATTATTATTATTATTATTATTATTATTATTATTATTATTATTATTATTATTATTGTTATTATTATATTCGGTGTTATGATGTAAGCAGGGGGGTTGTCATGAGTCCCGTGGGGTTCATTGGTCTTCTAGCTTGTGCGTACGTTGCCTTAGGGCTCAGTAAGGACCAGGGGCTTACTGTAACTTACCCCCTCTTGTGGCACAAACAAGAAAACACCAGTCAGTCACATTTTTTTTAAAAGAGAGAGAAGACGAAGACTGACATTTACGGTTTGACACAGTTTGGCTGGAAAACACCTCTGAGAGCCATGTGATGTGCAGCATGCAGGCCAATTTTTGGTAAAAAGTCTGGGGTAATTCCACCACAGCCTAACCTCTCCCCTTCACACATGATGGATTTTTATCATTATACTTTGTTTCTAAGTTCTGGGGGAAGTTATGAGGGGTCAAAAATTGTTAACGCTTATCACGGACGATAGAGATAGAGATGTGGGAGGTAGTTTCCTAAGCAGCTAAAAAAGGTTCAAGTAAGAATGCAGACTCTTTGCAAAAGTACCAATAAAGCAACATACAAATACTCTGTTATGAGTAAACGTTCATTCATTCATTCATAAACAGCATTTCCCTTTTCTAGTTTTAAATACTTTATATAGTATGTAGTAGCATGAAATGGATAAACTTAAGGAAAGTATTTCAATTTGCACTAAAGTACAGTACTTGAGAAAATGTACTCACTGTACTTCCACCACTGAAAGTACTGTACACATTCAATAACTGTCAGTACAGTAAAGTACTGACTATTTTTTATTTAAAATGATGAGGTTCAATTTACAAGTGTGTTTGTGTCTGTAGTAATGAGGAACTTGGGCTTGTTTCTTAGGAAATAAGAGTATATGTTCTGTGACCAGGAATCGTTGTAGGTTTGAGGAAGTGGGGAAAGTTTATGGGGAAGAGAACGGGTGGCACAACAAAACATGTAGTATGTGTGTGTGTGTGTGTGTGTGTGTGTGTGTGTGTGTGTGTGTGTGTGTGTGTGTGTGTGTGTGTGTGTGTGTGTGTGTGTGTGTGTGAGTGTGTGTGTGTGTGTGTGTGTGATTGTGTGTGTGGAGAAAATGAAGCGTGGCGTGACAGCAGGGGGTAGAGCCGTGCCACCATCAGTCTGGGTTGTTGGCTGCCGAGGGCTGAATAAGGGGGAATGTCAGGCCATGTGGATTAAGGATGTAGGTCTGTAATGCCCAGGCACAGATCTCTCTCTCTCTCTCTCTCTCTCTCTCTCTCTCTCTCTCTCTCTCTCTCTCTCTCTCTCTCTCTCTCTCTCTCTCTCTCTCTCCGACTAAGGTCCGCAAACACAATCCCTGCCTGAAACAAGCTGCTTTACTCAAAGCTGGGCTCTCTCACGCCAACGTGGCCTCCCAATCCGCCTGACACGACAAGCATGACCCCGGCCTCCCCCTACGCCACCTCCTCAACATCAGCCCTCCCCTGTGTCTCCCTCTCTTTCTCTCTCTCCCTCTGTCTGCTCATGGACGGGTTTAGGAATCATTAGGCCACTTACACATGTATTCAATCCTAGGAACACTCATCGCCGCAATCCACTCAGGAGGGAGAGTAGTGGTGTGAGGGGGGAAGCAAGACTTCTATACGACAGTGGTTTGTGCCTCTGTGTGTGTTAGTGTGTGTGTGTGTGTGTGTGTGTGTGTGTGCGTGTGCTACTTATGTTTACAAAGAGTCCTTGAAACACAAGGTGATGGGTGTGTTGTAGACTTGTGTGTGTGTGTTTGCATTTAGTAGGGGGGTTAGTGTGTCAGGCTGAATTGCTGCTTACCCAATGGGACTGTCACTCTTCTACAGACTTTGATCTTTAAAAAAAATGAAAGCATGTTGTTTCCACTTTAAAAGTTTGACACTAAGGATGGGGAGAAAGCAATAAATAAAAAAAACAGATGCAGAGAAGAGAAGACACACACATCTTCGCTCAGCGCAGGAAGTGAGACCAGGTCTCTCCTTGATGACTTGCGTTTGAACAGCGACAAAGGTATGAGGTATGTAAACGCACTTTATGAAAACTTTTTGAAGTCATGCATTAATTTGCTCTCCCACCGTGCCCCCCTGCTGAGTAAAGCAGCGGTGTAATTGGTCACATCGAATTAAACAGCAAAAAAATCTACAACTGTCACAAAAATAGCACTTGGCGCTTTCAAAGCCCCATCCACTACCCTTCACTATCAATTTACCAAGGGGAACAGCTGTGTGCTTCTTGTGCCATCCTAGCCCTGCTTGTATAGAAAGCAGAGCCTGCAGCTGGAAGAACACTATCTCTACCAGGTGCAGGCAGGGGATGGGGGAAGGCTTTACAAAGGAGTTTTTGGCACAAGGTGTGAGACA
Organism: Cottoperca gobio; assembly: GCF_900634415.1. NCBI lineage: Eukaryota > Metazoa > Chordata > Actinopteri > Perciformes > Bovichtidae > Cottoperca > Cottoperca gobio. The sequence continues at coordinate 7,393,944 of NC_041361.1, forward strand.
ACAATATGTGTGAAGGTGCAGCTTAGTGATACTCAAATCAGTATTGGGATACGACAAGGCTTTTATAAAGAGTCCTCCCACAGAGGAAAAGAGCAAATTAAGAGTATGGGAACCAAGTGGTTTGGAAGGAAGAGAGGACGGTAAGAATTGAGGGGCAAGAGGAAAGGAAGGAAGGATGGCATTAATGAAAGGTGGAAAGGAAGCCAAATAAGGAGCAGATTTCTCAAAGAAAGTGTAAATGAATGAATTACAATAAAGAATGACACCAGGAGAAGCAGAATAAATTGAGGTTATTGGATTTAAGGGATGTATAATCATCTGGAGGATACAGAGAATGTGTTTGTGCCCGCTGCCCACACATTTTGTTCCTGCGTAAATACGACATGCAGGGGGAGGGAGGTGCTGGGGCTGTTCACACCACTGCCTGTCCTTGTATCACCCATAGGACTTCCTGTCCTCCCTACAGCGGCCTTTGTGTGTATTGTATGTATATGATGGAAAGATGCCTCTGGACGAGGACGCAGATAGCGCTGGTCATCCCTCAAGTCTTGCTGTTCTTTGATAAGGACGGATCCTGGCTGACCTCACTGTGTCCATCTGCGTGTGTGGAGAAAACACATGTATTTCCCCCAGTTCAGGGCAGGAATAATCTTCTTTCTAAATAAAAAATAGGCAGACTCATGTTCAGGCTTTTCATGCCCTGGATTTCTGAGGTTTCAGCCCCCGTCTGCTTCACTCTAGCCCTCCTAGCCACTTTACTTTAGGGGAATTCAGATCTTTCCTTGTTTTTCATATCTTACCTCTCGCTGGCTGTGTTATGAATCCTACATTAAACTGCCCTTTCTCCCTCTTCATCTGGCTATCTCCGTCTCTCTTTCTGCATGTCTACCCTCTTGATCCCTTCCTCCACTATCCTACCCCCTCCAAATCTCATTTACTCCATTGGAAGTAGTAGGAGAAAGAGAGAGAGAGAGAGAGAGAGAGAGAGAGAGAGAGAGAGAGAGAGAGAGAGAGAGAGAGAGAGAGAGAGAGAAAGCGAGTGAGAGAGGAGTACAAAACGACCTTCTCTTCCCCGAAGCAAGAACATCTTCTTATTGTGGAGGTCACCGTCTCAGTGCAGCCCCACGCTCTGAACACTACTCTGCTTGTTTTAATGATGCACAGAGCGGAGGGAGAGCGAGGGAAGGAAAGACAGAGAAGACTAACAGAGAAGGAGAGAGAGAGAGAGGGAGAGAGGGGGGGGGGAGAAAGAAAGAGAAAGGGGGAGTGGATGGAGATGGGAGGATTAGGCTATTTCTTTCTACCGACTCTGTTCACCCCCACCCCCTCTCCTACCTTCCCTCCCCCTCTTCTGCTCAGAAAGTGCACCTCTCTTTCCACATCCATCTTGAAAGGTTCTTCTAAGCTGTCTAACCTCTCAGCAATATTATATATTATTGCTTGCCTCAACCCACACTGAAACCTGGGTTGCTATGCTACAATAATATGACCTCTCATCTCTTCTCCTCCACTACATTTCCTTTTACATTGCTTCCTCTCATTTCTGCAGCATCCCCTGTTCAGCTCCCCCAATCAGGCCTCTCTGTCTCTTTAATGACCTTCTTGGGCTCAGTGCCCGCTGTGATATTTGACCCTGCCTGACCGCTTGGGGTCACGAACCCCATTGCCGCACCACAAACAAATTATCTTTGACCCTTATGGAAGGGCTAGGATCTTATTCGTGCGAGTCACCCTTCTATATCTAATATCTTCTATATCTAATGCAGATATGTACAGTATAGAGCATCTGCTGCTTGTCTGCCCTGTCTGTCTAGCTCTCTCTCCTCTCTCTCTCTCTCTCGAGCAGCGCAGATGCGAAGATCTATCTCGCGAGTATAGAGAGCTAGATACGTGTCGGCGCGCGAGCGCTATCTCCCCTATCCCTTTCTCTCTCTCTCTCTCTCTCTCCTCTCTCATCTCTCTCCTCTCCTCTCTCTCTCTCTCTCTCTCTCTGAAAAGTTCCAAACAATGTGACATTCTGAAAGGTTTCGCTCATACTGATAAGCCATACAGAAAATGATCAGCTCCTCTCGCCTTTACAGAGCAACTTTCAGCTCATTGTTTAGCTGTCCGGCCCACAGCTTTACTATTTTCCTTGACTCTCACCGCTCTCATGTCATAGTTTTCTGCCACATCAGGCAGCTGTTTTCTGTGAAAAGGCCCTAATAAACCCAGCGTACACTACCAGCTCAGCAGCAAACTGCAGACAGACACAGTTAGCAACTAGCTGGGGAGCATGGAGGAAAGTTTAGCAAATAAAGGGCCAGATATTTCCCTCAGGAGTTAATAGAATAGAGACTTAAAACAGCTTAAAAGAGAGCGAATATTGGACATTCACAATTGGCCAGAAACACGACTCCAAATGAGTTCTAATGTTGCTCCTTAACTTCTGGATGAGTAAATAAGAAACAGCTGTTGAATAACTATAGGGGAGTAAAACGTACAACATACTCAAGTACATTACAGTACATGAGTAAATATACTCAGTTACTTTCCACAACTACTACCTACCTCCCATGACTGGCTTCTATCTATCTTCAAAAATGATGGCGGGATATAGAAATAGATAGATATGCTCTGATATGAACTGCTGGTTCAGAGACTCTCAACCCAAATCCTAATGCACAGCCAAATTCCCTGTTACATCATCCATCTCCAATCCCTTCCTCCTCCTCGTTCTCTCCCTCTGCCATCCTCCTCTTTCTCTCTTATCTCTGCTGGCCCCGTCTCTTGGGGGTCGTTCGTTTTTGTCATAATCACCTTGGAGATTGGGGACCGGTGCCCATGGCAGAGCTGAGCTGAGCGGAGGAGAGAAGGAAAGAGGATGAGAGAGTAGGGGTGGGGGTTTGTCGAGATGAGCAGTGGAGGACAGTCTTGCGGGGAGGGGGGGGGGGTGGTTGACGGCTTGTCTGGCTCAACCCTGGCTAATGTGAGGGGACAGCCTTGGCTTTGCCTTAACCACACTTGCGCCGTCGATGCCAGGCGGAGAGGGGAGGAGAGAATAGACGGATGAAACGCTCTCTTTTTCAGCGCTGCTTTCTCCCGCCCGCACTGACTACATTCGGAGGCGCGTGGGGCCCCAATGTCACACCCTGTAGGTGTTTAAGCTGCTTACTTACACCAACAAGAGAGGGAGATGAGGCAATAGAAGACAGGGAGACAGAAAGGGAGAAGAAGCTGCAATAAGGATGAGAGAGGGAGAATGGGAGAGAGTTAGAAGATGAAGGGGGCGGAGGTCACGGTTGTAGGAGGTTGTAATGTGTAAGCATCTCAGTTTGACTGTCTTCACACCAAGTAAGGGTTGTTTCATGCGGGGGAATATTCATAACTCATTATGTCGGTGCCGTTTGAGTGTCTGTCATGCATCTGAGCGTGAGCATGATTCTGTATTGACAGAGACAAACCGGAAGAGGCAGAGTCATCAGGACGATAATGTGATATGTGTTTTTCTCCAGCCCCACCCTGCTGAGTTAAAAACATTACCCAGATTTTTACGCTCTTCAGAAGGAGAGGCTGACTGGGAAGTCGTGGGATGCACCAGTCTGTCATCTCTGGAGGGGGAGATTGGGGTCGAGGTGGGTTTGCGTGAGTTTCAAAAAATCCTATCTTGCTGTCAGTACGTGTGTCACTGAAGTGTGAGGGGGTGATGATGACGCATGTTTGGGGAGGGGGGTAGCATGGGGGCAGGGAGTGATAAGGGTGCACACAAGAAAGGCTTTTGTTTGGGATCTTTTGGGGCCACTATGTAAGAATAGACACGCACATACAAGGGAAGGGTCAGAAGGTGACGGCTGGACAAAGACGACTCCCGCAGACACACGTTCGTCATTGTGCTCTCGCTCTTTTTCACTGTGAGCTGTTTTAACTGGTATTTCTGTCCTCTCAGCAGCCTCCTTGTTGATGCATGCTGGGTAGGTTCTCAGACACTCCTTCCTCAGGTCACTGGCTCTGTTTGTCCTAGCCCTCCTTGCCTTCAACCCGCCACTGCCCTCCCTCCCCTCCAACCTCCTCGCCTGACCAGTTCCTCTAATTTGGTTTCTAATTTTTTTTTCCTGTACCTCTCCCTTCAGCTATGTGGGGGTAAAGTACAGCCCCTCCTCTTGGCTGTGTTTGTGTTTGCTCTGCGAGTACGTGTGTGTGTGTGTGCATGTGTGTGTGTGTGTATTTGCATCTCGTGTGTATGTGTACGTTTGTATGTAAATCCCCTAAAGTATTCAAGGTTTTTAGCTGTGCGGTCCTTCTTCAGAATGAGGATTTAACACCAGTGGCCTTTGGGAAAACAAGCCTCACAACCGACTCACGGTTAACATGCTGAGAAACTGGGCTTATGCCATATGTACACACTTTCTGTCTCTCTCTCTCTCTCTCTCACACACACACACACACACACGCACACACACACACACAGCAAAGAAAAAAAGACTAGCAGATCAGACAAATGTGTTAAATGTGAGCCGCAAGTCAGGCTGCAGGCCTATTCTGTTATACATCTGAGGCCGACTGAATTTTTTCAAACATCAACCTGACAATGTTTGTGTGCGTGTGTATGTGTGTGTGTGTGTGTGTGTGTGTGTGTGTGTGTGTGTGTGTGTGTGAGTGTGCGTGTGTGTGTGTGTGTGTGTGTGTGTGTGTGTGTGTGTGTGTGTGTGCTGGAGGGAGAGATAGAAATTGAGCGCAGCATGGTGGTAGAGCTTACAGTAAATGGAGACATTTAGGAAAGCAGTAGATAGACAGACACAAACACACAGATCAAAGAGGTTTGAGCATTACAGTACACTGGGGAACAAAAGAAATAAAGAGAGAGAGAGAGAGAGAGAGAGAGAGAGAGAGAGAGAGAGAGAGAGAGAGAGAGAGAGAGGATGTGAGTGAAGGTGAATAGAAACCCCAATCAATACGCCATCCAAGAACAGCTTGAGCCAGCGAAGGAGCACAGAAACGGAAAGAGGGAGATGTAGAAAGAAAGAGATAAAGAGAGAGAAAGTGGGTCAAATAATGAGACAATAGGATGAGTGTTTGCATGGAGGAGATGGAGAGAAAGTGATAGAACAAGAGCGGGGTCAGGAGAGAGAGGAAAGAGCGTGAACGAGGGAGTCACAAGTTCCCGACCCCTGCTGACCCGTCAGCCAGGAGGGCCGGAGGAGCTCAGGGCAGGGGAGGACATGGGAAAAGGGAAGGTCTTGGGGGAGGTTTGGAAAGGAAGGAGATGATATTGATGTGGCAAAGAAAAGCAGGGATGTGTTTAAGACAAGGGTACGGTTAATCAGCAACCATCCAAGGACAGCAGCGAAGCCTTTTCTTTTCTCTCCACAACCAAACTGAGAACATGTGGAATGTCTCTGTGAACCGTCACATTTCATTCACCTTGATACTCACATCTTTCTCGCGCAACTGCTCATCTCCTTACACAAACCATTTTGATAACTGACTGTCATTAAACATCTTTGGCACATCACACATTTGGCTGGCTAACGTGTCGTTTTCCATCGAGAGCACTTTACACCAAACTCCATTTGTAGAGAAATCATTCACTGTTAACAGTAAATAACAAAGTGTCTGCCACTTTATAGTCATGTCTGATTGTCCAGAGAGACTCAAATTATCCCACAATGCAACATAATATGTGGTGAGTAATAACATTAGTAGTCATTAATCAAGTGCCAACAACCATCATCAACTGTTAAGGCTGCATTACGAACCAGTCAAAGCAGGCAAATGCCCCAGGGCGCCATAAATAACTGCCATGGCCCAGAAAGCTCCAGGCTTGCTGTGTCAACAAGACAGCTAATTTTTCATGTTTTAATATCTAATCATGTGGCCCCCATCTTGAAAAGGGTACTTGATAGGTGTCCCCTCACATGTTAATCCGTTCTGTCCAGAGGCCTTTTCCATGGAAGACATTTTGAAATGAGACTGTAAGAAAAGCACAGGTGTAAAAGAAATTCTAATTAATGATGCATGAATCTTTTTTTTAGCTGCTTTGGTTTCATGGTACTGGTATTGTGCATGTTGGCTCATTGTCACACTGTCATGGCTTCATGAGAGGCTTAAATAGAACAGTCATAGTTAATGTTATTAGTAACACCTATGCTTTTCTTTGCTTTTTCTTGTCATACAATTGCTAAATGACATGCTGTATTAATTTCACACTGCTGGAAACAGAAATCCCCTTGAAGTTTGGTGCTGCACCTACAGGTACAGGGCTCCTTTTTTTTTTTTTAAATCAAATTTAGAAAAAACAATTTGGTGGAGAGTTTTGGGTCCCCAGAACATCTCCATGTTTTTTCAGACTGAAACACACAAAGACCAACCAGGAAAGTAAACCTGCCACGGCTGAAAACACATTATTATTTGTAACCTGCATCTGGAGGAACATATACATAGTGGTAGACGATCCTGAAATACATAAGACAGATTTTTCTTTTATTATCAGAAAAATCGGCAAAAAATAAGTTATTGTTGGTCTGAATCTGCGTCTACAACTAGACGTTCCTATTATTTTCTTCTAATGGCTAAATGAATATAGGCCAATGTGTCCATTTCTTAGTAGCTCCTACCTGAAGTGTTTCCTCTTTAAACTTGTTATTGAGACATATGAAAATGATTTGGGACATACAGTCTTTATGATGTGTCTAGGTGCTGAAAATAAATACATGGATAGAAATCTTGATATATTCTCTTAAGTGTATTAATACGTGAAGAAATCTGTCATCATCTATGATATGATTTGTTTACAACAGAGTGAAGACACTTTGTTAGTTTCTTTATTGAGTTAAATATCACAATACATTATTACTTTACATGATCAAATACAAAACATCAGGTCTAAACATTATTGCAAGTGCAATACAATTGATATTTGTTCAGTCAGAACATAAATACACTTACTAAACAGTAATGGTGTGACGGCTTTGGCACGCTGAACCTGTACAAAATGTTCTTTAGCATATAATTACTCATATGCTGTATAAAAATACTAACTGAGGCTTTTAAACACAAATGTCTTTTCCTTATCTTATGCTCAGATGCACGTTCACACACTTATCGTGTCTCTATCGAGTAAAATCAATACATATTGCAGGATGTTGAGTACTTCTGTGGAAATGTTTAGCGTAATGATCACAAGCAACATTCCTCCCTCTGTTGCTCTTCACGTACCGCCATCCTCTCTCCCACACCCTCAATTTCGGCTCTCTTTCCATCTCTCCTCTCATCCCTACTCTCCCTCCTTCTTGCATTATCTCTCTCTCTCTTCTCACACACACACACACACACACACACACACACACACACACACACACACACACACACACACACACACACACACACACACACACGCACACACTCTCCCTTTCTTCAGCCTCCTCACAGTCCAGATGGCCTAGCTGCCCCCACACTCACTCCCCCACATACACTCACTCCACGCACTCCACCCCACTCCTCCTCTCCCCTACGGGAACAGCACTCCCTTTGGAGGAGTAGACCTCACCCCTCCCTGCCCCCCAAACACCCCTATCACCATGCTCACACACACAATGTATACACCCCTACCCTACACACACACACACACACACACACACACACTCTTCAACACATCTCTACTGTCTCTCCACAGACCACAGGCTTATATACGCCCACTCACATACACACTGACGCACAAGATCTCGTTCACAATTCTCCTCTTCTGCAGAACAATGTCTGATGAGAGTATAGCAGGAATGCTGGTATTGTAGGTGTGATATGTTGAGATGTGGCCTGAACATTGCTGTTCCTCACATATTTGTGCTTTCTTTTTGTTCTTCTATTCTTTTATTCTAAAAAGATCATTGTTTCTCTTAAATCTGCTCACCGACACCTTTCAGTGGTGACTCAGCTGTTGCTAAGCAGAGACAGGATCTTTAGAATGTCTTTTTAATGAGATGCACACGGTTGATGACATGCCGAGAAAGGATAGCCAAGAAAGCGATCAAGAGTATGAACCTACCTGCGTAGACACGATGGCTCAAGCGCAAACATGCCTCGTGTTAACTTATCTTTGTAATTGGCTAGCGGGGAGGTCAGGCACGGAGCACCAGAGAGAAACTAAGAGATAGTTGTCAGAGCAGAGAGAGGTGTGACTACAACAGTACGAGGGAAGAGGACTATTGTTGGAGTGTGTGCTTGTGTTGATTGGCCAGGGAATAAAGGAGAAAGAAGGGAGAGTTGGTGTATGAGCAGAGTGTTTTCTAGGGCTTGGCGTGTGGTGGTGGTGTGAGGGGGTGTAGGCCAGGGGAGGAGGGTGTGGTTAACGGTTATAGCGCTCACAGGAAGCCGTCAGGCTGGGAAAAGGGAAGTGAACCACCCCCACACTTTTCCAAGGCTGCGGCGGCGCTCTCCTCAGGGCTGGAACTAACTGACCTCAGCTCACAGCTCTCACCACACCTTTTAACCCTTAACACACACACACACACACACACACACACACACACACACACACACACACACACACACACACACACACACACACACACACACACACACACACACACACACACACACACTCTCTCTCTCTCTCAATCTATCACCACACAACAATAACATATGTGACATACAATTAAACATGATTAAATATGTATTGTGATAGATGAACCATCTCAAGCTATTTTTATATTTTTAGATATTGATTTTTACATTGTGGCAAAAGCCACAGCGCCTGAAAGGTAAAAACAATCTGTTGTTAAACATGGATTAAAATGGAATAGGGAATTTGGCTAAAATATGCAAGAAACATAAAATGATAAAATCCTACATAACATAACTGTTTTAAAGTAAGTGCTCTTCAAGCAACAACAGTGATCTGATTGTGTCTTTTACCTTTAAACCAGAAATAATTTGACAGAGATATGATGAGATATGGTCTTTTAAGTCAAGCACCTTTCCTTTTCTTCCGTGACATAAGCTGACCTGAGCTGCCTCAGACTGCGCTGTATGCCAGCCGCCTTGGCTCACACTTGGCGACCATGATCTGGCTTTTCAGTCCAGGCACATGTTCATTCAACTCATTCATGCCGAGCCAACTGACCCCGGGCGACAGGGCTCACACCCTTCAACCCCCGGTCGGCTGACTCACAAACAGAATGCTGTGGGGCAACAAAGGTTAAAGCTAGGAGAGCTAGCGTGAAAAAGGAACACACACACACAGACACACAGACACACATTCTGCACATATTGCAATAGTTGAAATATTTATTATTAATTGCAACAGACAGAGTAAAACACGTAGACAGATGATGAAAATAAACACGTTCCCTTCTTCACCCATAAGATCAAAGTCAGTGTGTAATATAATATAAGAGTCAGCGTTCATTGATGTGACCCTGGTCATCCTGGTTGCCCATTATGTTACCTTGGTGACTGGATTTAATCTCTCCACAGAGAGCTGGATCCCAATCTGACCCTTAACCCCGATGAAAGAAAGGTCACCGGGGTCACACACTCCTCTTGTCCATTTTCTACATGACCATTTTACTCGTAAAGGGTGTTTGTAAAATTAGTTTTCATGGGCAACAGAAATATGAATACGTTTGATCGTAACAAAGTTGTTCTGATTCGATTACTGCAAACAAGACAAAAGATACTTTGAGTTTGCAGCGGTGAGGAAACAAAGATCGCAACACTCCATTGTCCTTTGAATTTTGGCAGGGGTGTGACCGTGTGCACCTCCTGTCTCTTTAGACCCCTTTTCATAAAGACCTATAAGCTAAAACAATACCTCAAAAGCAATATAGGCCAATATGACAAATAACAGACATTTATAGAACATCATCAAACTAAAAACATATGTTTTAAAGGCCACACAAATATTTACATCCTCTCCAAAAAATCATGACATGTCTCATTTCTAATTAATTCTCTGCAGACAAAAATGTCAGCAGCCCTGTTGGATAAAATAGGAATAATTGTCAAAAGATGCCAAAGTGTGTTGAGAGGTTACATCTATTTTACTTGTCAATTGTTTTCATACTTCAACGTATGATTTTCTTGATATTTCTGAATATGGGCCATACATACTCTCTGAGGAGTAACATCTGAAAATAGTAAATCTTATCTTATATCGAGCATTGCAGGAATAGTTAGTGGAAAATTGAAACTATATCGTACAACATTTTTAATAACTTTGGAAGGATTTCATTTGGTTCCTTCATTTCATTTTGTACTTATTTCTATACCTGCGATTTTTAGATGAAATGATATATTAATATCAGCGAGAGGTCAGAATGTAGAAAGATATTGCATTATATTCTCCTGAAAGGTTGTGCACATGCCACGGTACAGATCTCCTCAGAAATACAAAGCAAAGTTTCAAAAACGCGCTTCCTGATCTTAAATGCCGTTTTGTAGCTGAAGTTTTGATTTTAATAAACAGTTCAGAAAAGCCAGGAGACAAAAGCATGAGTTGTAACAAGCGATGAATCTTCCAGGCTGACAAAGCGACCAGACAAGTCTAGAAGTCATCTTTCAGAGGGAAGAAAATGAAACTGAAGTGCTACATCTGTACGATTAGAGATGCTACGATGCATCGACAGTATTATCTCTGGATCCTTTTGAGAAAAAGAATAAGATATACCTTTTAAACAATTCTGTCCCTGAGGGTATCCAAATGCAGTAATAATTATTTTATTTTATTTCCTTTTAAATTCTGTTTTTAATGGAAGACGATTTAGTAAATGTTGAATTCAATGTGTTACAAACTGTCAAACAAAATATTAAAAACTAATTTTTTTAGGCACTTACTGTTTAATCTAGGCAAGAAAATTATATATGCAGTGATTATTGTTGCACATATGAAAATCTAGAAACATGTGAAGAGTAAAAAGTGTTTCCTGAAAACAAATAAAATAGGAAAGTACTGTAGGTGCCCATTCAAAATACTATCATTTATTATTAAAAAAGTTCCTCAGGATTTGTCCAAATTGTTGGTAATAAAGCACAAACGGAGTATAATATTGGGGCAGCCCATCTTATCTATTTGCTTACGCATCCCATGTACAGTATGCAAGTATGGAAATACTTAAAACATAAGTACACAATATAATTATTGAAATTGAAGTGAAATTAGAACAGCAGAACTGATTAACGGCTGATGAAACAAAAGTGTGAGCGTGGGTAAATACATTGTTAACAGTAGTACTTTGTCTCGGTGTAATATAATATATATATATATATATATATATATATATCACATTTTAGCTCTGGCAGCGTGTGTGCCAGTTGTTCCGACGTGAAAGCAGCATGTGAGGTGACCTTCAACAAGTCTATTTTCTATAATGTGCAGCGATGAAGTAGTCATTCATGAAGACAATTAAACAAAATCATTGAATTGGTGATTCAGGTGATTTAGCTTGGAGATTAAAACATAAATAATCAAAGAAATGTCCACAAGCAGCAACAGCCTGTGCGTTCTGGTTAGTGTGTGCACTGCTCCCTCTACTGGTAAACAGGCAGTGTGTGTTGGAGGAAACTGTTGCTCTCTGGATCTCAACATTAAACTGCAGATGTCTGTGTGAGGACAAGAGACCTCTGCAAAGATCATGTATTTTGAATATTGCCATTTATAATACATTTATTTTTACTCCATTGTGCAGATGTGCAATATTCATTCAATATATTAGAGGAACCGGAAATGTATATTTCCGGTTCCGATAGTTGTCTATCTGATGGACAGACCATTCAAAACATATTGCACCGCAGTCCAGACAGGTTCTTCTGTTTTGATTTTGTGGTGTTCCTCCTTATAATCTGCTGAGGTGAGTTAGCGTTTCATGGGCTGACGAACCTGAGATTGCGCCTGAAATCACCATTCTCAGGTTGGACAGTCCGAGAAAGAACCACTCAAGATTGTGCAAGAGCCTCAGCACACGGTATCCACACTGAGAGCAACTCCTGTGACAAAAAAACAAAATCACTCTTATGGCTGTTACTGTTTTCTGCATAATAAAAAATGTTCAAATGCACAAAGGTCCACTTTATGGAAGAGAGATAGTATAATAAGATGATACTGTTTGTCACACTAATGTTCACTGTACTCTTTTGTGACGTTAGTGACCAAAAGACCAACTATGTTATTGTTGCTGTGTTGTACAGTTAAACAAATAAAAGAATAGACTTAAATAATCCAGCATCCCTTATGTAACATCATTTAGAGAGACAAAAAACATTCATCCAATGAGAAAAAAACATTATTCAAAGCAACAATAATAGTATTTTTGTTCATTCTGGTAATACAATTTCACTTTCTCCTGTAAAAACATTTCTCACCAGGTCTTTATGTTTATAGGAGGAAACAGATGCTGTTCCCATTGTTAAATATCATCTGATCTCAATACAATGTAAAATGTTTTAATCTAATGACAAACTCCAATAGCAGGAATTAAATACATTTTAACAAAGTCTGGCTCATATGTGTGCAAATGTTCTCATTCAGAAAACTCAGAGCACAATGTAAGAAGTTTAACACCACATCTGGCTCTCTGTTGTTAGCTCATGCACTGAAACCACTCAGAGAGCAATTAAACACTCCAGCGGAGCCTAATGCACGCACTGCATCTCATACTAAAAACATCTAAATCACCCTGCGCTGACTTTATGAGGATAGTCCAGTCTCTTAGAAATGCTACTCTTGTGATAAACTATGCATATGGAGAGCACAGGAGAGCACAGACACACAGAAAGAGAGAGTACAAGCGGAGAAAGTAAAGGCAAGACTTTACCTATTTCTTTCAACTGACTAAACCAAACCAATCCAAACCCTATTCTCATGATTCAGAAATTCACCGACTGAATTATTCATCCTCAACTATCTGCATTAGGCCACTGTGCTGTGTTGGCCTACTCACACCATCACTTCAACATTTACAATCCAGACACACTCACCGCCAGATAACCACGTGCATCGTTACGTTCCTTCTCTCTGAGAGCTTTCAAAGTCTCCTCTGCGTACTTCTTACCCACATGGCAGACCCTCTGACTCCTCAGACCCCCGTCAAGGCAGACAGTGAACCAATCTTCATCATTGTAAAGTCAAGAGCAAAAGAAGGCACACAGGAAGAGAGCAGAGTCACCTGCAGCCCAGTGAGAGATATGAGGATGAAATAGAAACACAGGTCGTTGAGTAAGAAAAGGCCACTCCTGCTGTCTTTACTAAGTGTGACCTCATTGTGCTTCACAGACAGACAGACAGACACACACACACACTCACACACACACACACACACACCACCTTCCTGTTTGTCAGTGCTGGTGGTAAACTTTCCACTGACAATCTCCATTCAAAGGACCAAATATGACGTTTTCATGTATTTTGACATTAAGAAATAAAATACATCTGCATTGAATTGAAATATTATCTAGGCAAATGTCATCATGCAATGGAATATATGACTCTTTGTGTGTGTGTGTGTGTGTATGTGTGTGTGTGTATGTGTGTGTAGAATAATACCAAATGTTATGATTTATGATGAATAGCAGGCAAACATATCTTTATATTTAAAAAGGCAATTAAGCTAATTAAATTACTGTAACTCATAATATTTCATCAAAAGTGTGGAATCAATTTTAAATGTTGCAGAATAATAAATAAAAGTTTTCAAATGAGTGAAATCTGCCTATTTAATTCTGGATAAACTAGCACAAGAACAAAGAATACAAATGCTGCTGCTGAGCTTCCTGATATTCTTAGCTCTTGCACGTCTTTTGAGTGTCCTCACGCCCCCTTCCTCTGAAAACGCTGCCTCTTGTGGGTCAATATCTGCCTAATAGTCTGCCGGTTTGTAATTGTCCATCAGCCTCATCAAATGTGTGTCAATCATACTTTACCGTGACTACCGTCTTGACAGCTGTCAGAGTGATAATTATGGAAAGTGATGGAAGATATCAAAGTTTCTTTCCATGAGAAGAGGACAACCACAATATACTTCCTGTTCATTTTCAAAGTGTAGGTAAAGTCTTTCCGTCTCGAAAAGTTTGATAAATGGAAAAAGTATGCAGGTAATGCTGACAAGTTTTCTGTATGTGTTAAAATGTGTGTTTTAATAACCCTAACTGAACAGTTTTGACATGACATGACCTTTAACTGGGGTGAGCTTGCTGAACACATTTAATACAAATGAAATAATACACAGTCATTTAAAATCTTTACTGCACTTTTATTAAATATATAAAAAACATGCAGCAGCAGTGGTAAACACAAAATCGCACGCAGTCAGACGCTGAGGCGGCAAGCACAATTGATGTATTTTCAGTACAGTGACTCACAAACAGTTGTATTCAGAAGTAAGCACATCCCGCACAGTAGCAAGTGACTAAATGGAAAAGTAAGGGTGAGCCAACAGTAGTAACGGTGCTTGTAGCTAATGTGGCGAAAAGTTGCATTTTAAATGTTGTATATTCAAGTCAAAATAAATAACTTTAAATTATTTTATATATATATATATGTTATATGTATTTCTTTTCTTTTAATCTTCCATTAAATAATAATTATAACAGTTAACTTGTTGAACCTTGTTGAACCTGATGATATTAAAATGAGTATGCATCACAATTCTCCTTCTTATGAGTCATTGCATCACTTCAAATAACTTACGGATAAACAAGGCAATATTAAATAGGCACAAACTTTAACAGACAGATCTCATTCATTTCAATACTGATACAAGTATAAAGATCAGGCACTAGCAGAGCTTTGTGAACAAATCCCATCTACTGCATGAAAAACAGAAGCAGAAATCAGGACGTGTGAGAAATAAACACTTAATCTGTATTTGTTAAATGCAGATGACCCATTTTCATAGCAGCAAAAAGATGCATGACTTGCCTGCTGACTGGTCAGGTCTATACAAAGAAAATATGTAAATTAAAGATATGGCGCATCAATATACACCACAAGTGCATACTTTTGGCTGAATAATGAATAACGGTTTCAACTGGTTAGGTCAGCATCCACAAAAGGAAAAGGGTGCGCCAGAGAACTGAAAGAAACACGGGTACACCCACGCATTTTCCGATAGAATGGTCTTTCAGAAAGTGCCTGTGGCGATGGAAGTTGAGCAACACAAGTTCATGTTCCGA
This sequence comes from Cottoperca gobio, assembly GCF_900634415.1. NCBI lineage: Eukaryota > Metazoa > Chordata > Actinopteri > Perciformes > Bovichtidae > Cottoperca > Cottoperca gobio. The sequence goes on from NC_041361.1 coordinate 7,409,085, forward strand.
TTTTACTTTTGAAAAAGTTGTGAGGAAGGAATATGGTAAAAAATAACCTTAAACGCCGTGTGTGTCTTTTTCGTTTACGGCACGTGCAAATTCACATTCAGTTGTGTCGTCTACAGTACACGCCTTAAGGCTGGATATATCTTTTCGAAGCAACATGCCTGCAAATTTCAGAGATTGCCACAATTGAAACACGGAAATAAAATATTTGGACTTAATGTACATATAAAAATATTTCATACTTTATAACCCAAACTTTCTGCAACAGCATTTACATAGGATAAAATGATATACTTCAAAATGTCAACAAGGTGTTTTGTCCTGTTTTCAGTTGATTCCTCCGGGCACCTTGTTTGCCCTTGAAGGATGCACGTTACAGCCCAACAGCGTCAAAGAGCATGTCCTCATATTGTCCTTCGAGGGGCACAGCTCCAAATCCCTCAATAAGTTAGCGCATCAGCAACTGGGCTCATCCATCTCTTCGTCGCTCCAGTCAGGGGGTGCATCTGTTCCAAAGTATCGATCCCCGAAGTTTCCTATAAGGACAAAAAATACCAGCGTCAGTTAAAACAGAAAAACAGTTGACATCCTGAGATCATGTGCGCCATGCTGGGGAAAGAAAAGTCAACATAATGCAATAAATAGCTCACCTATGCCAGGTATGATGTGGAAGAGATCGTTGACCTTCTTGTCAACAGCTGTGGTGATGATTTTGACCTGTGGGAACGCGTATGCCACTGAATGGACTCCCATTTCAGCCATTAGCAAAGACACCAGTAGGATCTTGTCCTCCTGGACGTCATGGTCCTGAAAATGAAAACACACACATGAATACAGACTACATTAAGGGATGCGATTCACTGCAGCCAATCTGGAGCTGTGAACAATCGGGCGCACCCACCAGGAGGACTCGAACAGCCATCATGGCAGCAGCTCCAGTGGACACAGTACAGTCCATCAGAATCACGTGATCTTCGCTGATGTCTTTCGGTAGACGCAGGTAATGAAGCTGAGAGAGTTTAGAGACAGGATGTGGGTTAATACCAACCTGTAATAAACATGACCAGCGCTATCCTGGAGCCACATCGTGGGTGGCATTATGCAGAAAGGATATGTAGCATGTGGATATGTATGGACAGGATCATGCACAAGTGCAAGAAACTATTATTAAAGAATGTGTTTCATTTATTTTAAAGTTTCCGTCTTTAAAAAGGTCAATAAAAAAGGTGTTTGTAGGACAATTATGGCAAAATGTTTTACACAAATTCTATCACAATTTGAGTCTGTACCTCTGGTTCTCCTGTGTCCTGGTTGGTCTGGATGAGGATCTTGCCGATGCGGACATCTTTGCAGACGGCCCTCAGCGCGGGCTCCATGGTCTCCCCGGCTCGTAGGATGGACACGCCTGTGATCTAAAGAAAAACAAAAAGAAGGAAAGAAAATTAAACAGAGGTTAATTGCATCAATTTAGGTAGAGGGAAAACTCTTCCGACGGTCTTTAAAATAAAAAAGGACGGCAGGAAGTAAATGGAGTTCACTCACCCTCTTCCCGTGGAAAGTCCTGCCTTCATAATCCTCTCCCTGGGGGGTCTGCACTACGTGGGCCTGAGATAATATTAAAAATCATAACAGTGTGAGTACAACGCTGATCACAGCGCTATAGTGTACTTTAGAAGTCAATAATTTCATTTTCAAATGTCTCGTGTGTGGCTGTGTAATGCAAACCTGTGTCTCATGGTGAAGGTATGGAAACTTTCCATTGTGGTGACTTTATGTTTCCATGCTCACGCTGCAGCCCGATGTGTATGTTTTTCTCATTCTTCTCTTTAGCAAATACAAGCACTTACTCTGTGTGCATTCATCTTTATCTTGTATTTCTCTTTCTCTGTTTCATGGCCACATATTGTTTCGGTATCTGACTCTGTTGCTGTGTCTCGTCAGCTTCGGTCTACCCATTGGTTAGCTCACGCTTTCTTTGTCCTACACGTCACCATCTTCGCTCAGGTATCTAATGGCTCAGAGTCGATCTCCAACCAAATACAAAACGATTGCAGAAGCTTCATGCAGTGCTATGAATTAATTAACAGTGTATCTAAGTGTTCATCACCTGTGAGGGGAGGAAGGAGAGCGCTCGCTCGATCAACAGACGCATCAACCTCTTGGAGTAGAAGATGAACTCATCGCGGCTGGTTTCCTTGTTTCTAAAAGTGCCGATTAGGGAAAGAAGGATACAAGATTTATAATGATGGTGTCTGCACAGTACACTACACAGTTCTTTTTTTGATGGAAAGTTGTTAATGTGGGTTTCTTAGCTCATACCTGATGATGGTGTGCATGCCCCTGACCTGGGGTGTGCTCTCCAGAACACTGAGGGTCTGGGGGAGGGGTTGGGCCTGGTGTGCAGACGCCAAGGCTGCCCTGTAACCACGGCAACAAATAGTAGAGCGGGGGTGGTGCAGCGTGAGAGGAGCGCAAAGAGGGAAGATGGACAGATGCATGAATACAATGCACATATATAGTGAAATTAACACTTCTCTGCACGCATGTGCACAGCATGTGCATGTTTAGACACAAGCGTGCACACACACGTACTGTATGCGGAAAACAAACAAACACGCACACACAGACAGACGTGTAAGTGCATGCAGAAAGCTAAACATATCAGGAATAATCTTTAAGGTAGTAGTTAGAGCAAAGTTGATAATGGTAGTGTGCAACCACTGTAATAGGATTGCTTGGGGAAAAGGCAGACACAGTGCCAGTGTTGAGTATTTCAGGGGGAAATTGCAACAGCACAGAGACCATGATAATGGAAAATACATTAAAAATGAATCAGTTTAAACATTTACATAATATATATGGATATAACATTTCACTGTGTAATATAAATAAATAAAAGGTCTCTACTACTTGTAATTATTCTCTGGGACTCCACACATAAACATTAGGTTTGCGTATATAGTTAGCCGAGGTCTACCCTGGGCTCTAGAGGAAGAGACACACTGTTACAAATACTCAGTGATGCAGTCATTTTGACACTACAGTATCCACGAGATAGTCACTGAGATACACATTAGCCAGATGCAAAGAAAAGAGAAATCATAGCAAATCTGCTCACATATCCCAGCGAAGTTTCCTCTACAGGGAGTTTTTCGGCGAAACACAACAATCACAACAGAGGGGACACAGAAAGACGATAAACAACAGATAAGAGGAGGAAAAAAAAATGAGAAGAGACAACATCAGGTGGCTGAAGAGATGAAGGGATTATCACACACAGTGAAAAGTGACAGCTCAGACTTGAAAATGTCATACGTCTCGGGGAAATGCGCTTACCACTGAGGTAGTTTAAGTAAAATGATATATCCTTGTTATCAATTAGGGTATTTGTAATGACTAAGTATCAGGTCATGCTTTAAAGGGTCTTTACAGATTCTAGGGTAAAAGTGAGACTTATTTTTTTATCAGATTTTGATATCTATAAACTGGCATCCATTGACGCGTGGGAGGTGCACAAGCTATCGTGCGGCTGTCACTCTTTCACCGTGTAGAACAGTAGAGGCTGGTATTTCAGCTCACAGGCCCCGGCACATCCTGTGTCTAAAGACAGGCACCAAGCTCACTTCCTCTCTCTCTCTCTCTCTCTCTCTCTCTCTCTCTCCTCTCTCTCTCTCTCTCTCTCTCTCTCTCTCTCTCTCTCTCTCTCTCTCTCTCTCTCTCTCTCTCTCTCTCTCTCTCTCTCTCTCTCTCTCTCCGTGTCAGATACTGTGGCCGACATTCAATGGAAAAAAACTCAGCGCTTTGTAGTAGGGTATTGGAAACTTTCTCTGTGGCTGAGGTATGTGATAGTCAACAAAAGCTGTAGCAAGAGCTTCCTCTCTCCTCTCGCTCTCTCTCTCTCTCTCTCTCTCTCTCTCGCTTTCTGTTATAGTCACTCTCTCTCCTATTCTTGCTGTCGCTGAAAGGAGGGGTCAGTGACTTGACTCATTGGTGTATTTTTAGACACAGAAGGCAGGAAGAGTGTAAGTTGTCATTTCTCTACAAGGTAGAAAAGAAAAACCAACGTCTTTACATTAAATGCTGGCTGCACCACACCACATCCACACGTTGATCTTAGTTTGATGTTAACTAAGATTAATGTTAATGTTAACAGCTGCTTTCATGCAGTTTCTATACTTATGTATTTTATGTTCTGTTGACTAAGTCTTAACAATATTTTGGCACAGTCTCAGACTCTTGTGACTGATCACTAATTAGACGTATTTGCTTTACAGATACAACAGTGCCGCCTGGTGATGTGCCATGGCAGCCAGCAGATCAGTGGAAGGTAGAGGTTGGTTTTACTGGCCTCTTTTCCTCTCTCTCCCAGTAAGAACCTGAAGCAGTCGGGGAACTGGACAGATGGTGAGGAGAGAATGATAGACAGGATAAAGGCCACTCTACCTGACGCTGAGCTCGCGCTGTGAGCCATGGAGGGATTTGGGGTGGAGGGGAAGTGTGGGGGGGCGGGGGGGATGGGGGAAGAGGGTGAGAAAGCAGTCCATCAGCGGTGTGTGTGTTAATGTGTGTGTGTATGGTGGGGAGAAAACAAAGCAAACTGCATTGTGGCACAAAGTGCTCACCACAAGCAAAAATGTGCCTTTGGTGACAAATAGTGCACAACAAATCCAAAAGTCAAAACAGTATTGAACAGATTATTCTGAAGCTGAAGGGACCATGGGAGATTTCTATTAAGGTCGTGCAATTAATGGCACCTACATGTGTATCAGGATTAAATTATTCCACAATAATAAATGTTATGTAATATTTTCAACTGACCTGAAAACTTATAAACACTTAAAATCTAAAGAAAAGTCTTGAAATTAGTTCGATATGGATGAATATTAACGGGGGATTAATACTGTTAAAACAAGTTGTTAAAATGAATGTTCAAACAGCAACTGCAAATATGAATTAATCTACTACTAAATATGTGTTTCTGTTTTGTCAGCCAACCCCTCATCACAGCAGGTATGCCATTTATCTAACTCTGTTCTGAATGCATATTTAAAAAGGGCTTTATTTACATTTATAAATCTTAGCTGAAGACGGAGAAGCAGAAAACTCTACAAAGACCAGATTTTTTTTAAATGTAATTAATTACCAAAGCAAAAATGTAAACTTAGGGCTGTATCTCAGGAGTAATAAAGTACTAACTTGCTCATTTAGACCTCAGTAAGGCAGACAGCAAGAGTGACGTTTTAAAAGAAAACAACTGAAAATACATGTATTCTACTCCAAATTGCAATATTTTCCTCTGGAACAAATAAAAGTGACTACGATTAATAACTTTAACATTACTTTGAAAAATGATATATTTCCATCTCACTGAACCAGCCTGAAACGATCAAGCACATTCATCCTGCTCTAAAATATGTGCAGTGCATTTGCTATCCACTAGAGGGAGTAGTGGAGCTTGTAATTACTGGCAAAAAGATTTGATGCTGGTTGTAGCTACACCCTGTCGTAGTGCCGAGCATCCTGACAGTACGCTAAAAATGACTTCAGCTCAGAGTCAGAAAACTGGCATGACACATTCTCCTTGTGAGAGTGTGAGTGTATTTAGGTCTGTGCATGTGACCTCTCTTACCTCCTCCAGCTGACTGTGGACATGCTGCACAATCAAATCGATGGCCACCATGTTGCCACCGCCTGACGGGACGACAAACAGAAGGACAAAGTGGCATGATGTTAACTTAATATCATGGGACATATTTAGTTTAACAGCAGTAAAATGGAGGAACATTTGATCAAATTCCAAACACAAGACAACATTTTAGTACCATTAATGTCACAGTAGTAGTAACCTGTATATATATTATGTAAATATGTGTGAATGTGGAGTATGCACGTACCACGTGGCACAACAATATCAGCCAGCCTCATGGTGGGTTCAATGTACTGCTCAAATGCTGGCTTGACAAACTTGTTGTACTGTTTGATGACACCCTCAATGTCTCGGCCCCGGTCTGTAATGTCCCTCCTCAACCGACGCACCAGCCGGATGTCAGAGTCTGTGTCCACAAAAATCTTCATGTCCAGCAACTGACAAGAGAACAGAGAGAGAGAGGGAGAGAGGGAGAGAGAGAGAGAGAGAGAGAGAGAGAGAGGAGAGAGGAGAGAGGGAGAGAGAGAGAGAGGGAGAGGAGAGAGGGAGAGAGAGAGAGAGGAGAGAGAGAGAGAGAGAGAGAGAGAGAGAGAGAGAGAGAGGAGAGAGAGGAGAGGAGAGGGAGAGAGAGAGAGAGAGTTCAGCTGAACATGAGGATTCATACCACACAAAAAACATGGACAAATAAAATATACCGTGTTGATTCTTCTCTTAGCTTCTTTTTTGTGCTGTTTTAGGTCAAAATGTAGGAGCATAATTTTGCTTATACAGTTGTGTCATTATCTTTAAATCCTTTAGTAATTTATTTTAAAGTGTAAGTTAACTGTGCTTGAAATGAATATTTCCTCCTTCTTGAAATACTCAGGAAAAAAATGTGTCTTGAAAATGAACCCTGAAAAGGTGTTGAAACACTGTTTTCTTTTAAATTAAAGAATCACATTGGAGCTGCAAGTGTGTGGTGACTCCTCATTACAACAGGTACAGTATGTGTTTAAACTACATCTGTACTAGATTGGATGTAAATACTCTCAAATTAAAGCTGAAAGTCTGCACTTAAAGCACATATTGATTGTTTAATTTCAAGTCCATTGTGGTCGTGTACAGAGCCAAAATTATGAAAATTGTGTCAATGTCCAAATATTTATGGACCTAAGTGTATATACAGATAGTTATATCAGCTCCTATCCAGTGTTTGGAATTTGTTTCAATTGTAATCACAGATTGTACATTTAAAAACACACATAGATAACACCGATTGGGGGAAGTGAAAATCATTTAAATACATGTCCCTTCTACGTAAAGAAGAAACACATGTGTGACACAAGCACAGATCTATATAAATCTGACAGCAATCTTCCAATGATTAGCTGAACAAGTTAAAGGATAATAACCTTGCCCTACCTGCAAGAGCTTTTTATCAGCGAAGGACATAATTCCCTCAAAGATGATGACACTGGCTCCATATACGGTTTTCTGTGGTGGACACACATACATGTATTGTTACAGTACAATGTTCACACACAGTGCATGGTAATACAGACGCGCCCTATTACAACAATCATCATGATCAATCATAATTTCACCGGTGCCACTGATATGAAAGTATAGAAACAAGAAATCGCAATAATGGCTTTTCAGTGACCATCTGGAGCAGCAAATTTGCAATGCGACTCTGAACCTCTGGTGGGGCAGATTAAAAGCCTCTTAGGTCATCGAGAAACTGAGATTATATGCAGTAACTCCAGCATGCTTACTCATTAACTCACAAAGTGCATTGTCATGTGTGTGGATGTGTGCATTCGTCCTTACCCACTCCTTCTGTCTCCCATGAGTTGTAAAGTCATACACAGGGATTTTCACGCTTTTGCCCTGTTTGAGTTTGCGCAGGGTGTGGGTCAGCAGATCGAAGTCAAAGGCATCAGGGTGGTCAAAGTTATAGTCGTTACTGGCAGCCAGAGTCTGCTGTTCTGGGGACAGGACCTGAGGATTGTTACAATGTTGGAATTACTTTACAGCAAACAATGATGCTTTCAAAAGAAAACGAAAAATACATTCTTGAGCAAAATAAATTGCATCTCAAGAATGGAAGAAAAAAAGACTGATAAAACAATTTTTACACAAAATGTATTGTAATAAAACAAGCACACATGCTCAAAGAAAAGGTTTGCTACATCATTTACACAAGCTTATGCAAAAACACTGAAGATACAGATCACTGTTTAAGAGCAGTTGAAGTTTGGGGAACTATATTTAGGAGAACATCATGCGCCACTGTGACGTCTGTACCAAGTGGTGTTTGTGTGTGTGAGAGTGTGTGTATGTGTGTGTGTGTGTGTGTGTGTGTGTGTGTGTGTGTGTGTGTGTGTGTGTGTGTGTGTGTGTGTGTGTGTGTGTGTGAGAGAGAGAGTGTATGCGTGTGTTTGGGTGTGCCCCTTACGTTAGTTAAGCATTAAAACCCCAGACTTGGTATTTGGCAGTTTCAGAAGAGCAACACCCCCTTCTCAAGTGAACTGACTACACACTTAATATGATAAACTGGTGTAACAGGCTCTCTGGGGCCCGTGAGCAAACATGAGGAAAGCGTAATAGAAGAAAAGGAGATATGAACATGGAAAGACATAAATCTGGACAAAATGTTTTGGATGCCGTGTGTGTATTGCAGTGTGCAAACTGGCCCTTGCCGAGGGCTACACTACCACTAGCCACTGGTAAATCCCTCCTACTCTGCACAGCCTGAACCTCTGCTGTCAGACTGTGACAGGATTACATAACCAGAGAGTGGGTGGAGGTATAGAGGGGCAAGAATGATGGCTCTTGCTTGATTGCTCCCCACCACTCTTTTTCTTTCCCCCCAATTCGCTCACCACTGTGCTTCTATTTTGACTCATCCTCCGTCTAATATTTTATCCTTTCCGTCTCCTTTCACTCTTGTCCTCATTTCCCCTCTGGGATCCAATGGCAATCCTGTTCTCTCTTTCACTCTGTCTCCTGCACTCAGTCTTACTCTTTCCCTTCCTTCAGGACACTGGGTATTTAGCAGCCATACAAGACAGAGATGAAGTAATAATGGAAAAAAAGGAACAAGTGATTTATTGGATTTATGAAGATTTTAATCTCTATAATTACATTTTTGTTTTGGATTGATGTGAAGACATGAACAAACATGTCAAGCAAGCTAGATCTTAAGTATTTCTAACCTAAAATTACAATATTGATAAACGGGTGCATAGCTGGATGCAAATGGACACAAACAACATAGTGTAAAACACACCTTGTAAAAAGAGTCCATTGACAGTAGTACAACCCATGGAACATCTAGAGCTTCAATGATTTTCCTGGCTACAGTTGTCTTTCCTGAAGCACTCCCGCCACACAGACCTGTGACAGAATATTGACATAAAGACATTGATTGATGTTTGCAATCATGTTTAATTACAAAAGTAATTTAAGAATACCTTTGCTTGGTGGAAACATACTTTACTAGAGCTGGCTTGAAAGGGCACCCTATTACGTGCATTTTGAAAGTTGCTTCAGGCTATTATTGGCATGTAGAGAGACAGGCAGGAACAGATACCAGGAATCTCTTTGGGAGGTAAACATCCCCAATAACAGGTGAAGGTAGCAAAACAGAGACACCTCTAACTCTGTTAAAGTGTCAATGACTCTGAATGAGTCCATACTTGTCCATACACTTCAGCAGTAACTATTGTGACTGTTTAATTCTGCAAAGGACACTTCTTACCTGCATATAGAGGGAATCAGTTCATTTACTTTCAAAACATAAATATTCCTGTGTCAAAATGACCTATAAATTCAAAGGTGTAATAGTAAGGTACTCAATTTAGACTTTGGACTCTGTTTATGAGCTACAGTAGTCTAGGGCAGCTTTTGAGAACTTACACTTACAAAGATGTATTTGCACTATGTGTTTATATGTATTCTGATGTATGACAATGCAACTTTAAGGGAGATTGTAATCTAAATGATACAAAGAAAACATCAGTGCTGTTACATTGTTACACAACTCTTTAAGTATCCTACCAATGACGAAGGCCTCTTTGGACTGCGCTCCATGTTCGTTGTACCAGGGTGGGCGGCCAGCGGTGTAGATGGTTCGTTTGGAGGTGCGCAGGAGAGGAGGCTCAGACTTGCACTGACTGGTAGTTCTTTTCCTGGGAGAAAGGCCTGTGCTTACCGAGGGGAGAAGCCGGTCCAGTGATTCCTGACCACTAAAGCAACAAAAAAAACACAACAACAAACTCACTGTTTTGTTTTTTTTTTGCCTTTTGTTGGCGAATCATTTATGGAACTGGACAAATAACTGGTTTTGCATACAAATCTATAGATCTGTAAAATGACCAATTTCTTGACTGTTTTTTTTTGCCGAGGCACAAGCTAAATCACCATCATACAACACTTGTATCACATGTATGCTATATAATGAAATGGCTTTTGGTCACAGTATGATGGGGGTTTTATTTAACTTAATTAACTACACACTGAAAGACAGCACAACACCATAGTGCAACCACCGCTGATAAGTGTCCATTTGGACAGCGGTGAAGGTTGTTGTTAATCAGCCAATAAGGCATGGCAGGAACAAGATAGCCATGGCAACACAAAGTCAATGGGAAGGATAATCTTTAATAAAATAAACACTCCTTCCTGTGACAAAACACACACAGAGACAGGCTTGTTAGGTTGGTTGTGCAACTGTAAGATAGAAATGCAGATGGACAATAGCGACCCAGTTAACTGACAATAAACGAGACTGATCTAGTGTTGCGTTGCCTCCTGGCATGGGTTAATGTTTGAACATCTTTAACATGTAAGCTTTGTCCAATCTTGTACGGTAAAACTGCTGCAGGTACCAAAGTACACTAAATATTTGCTGGAAAAAATGTTGGCTTAACTACATGTCTATTGTCCTCCGATCAGTTGTACAACTCAATCTTTTGTGTATATACACAATACACTAAGGGCGTTACATGTGACTATGACTAATGCATTTCGACAGATAACCAGGTCCCTATAAACAAATGACAAGAAGCTCATTCAAAACAGGTATGAGACTCTCATGGCACAGAGTGAATTTGCATGGACTATTCAAACTAAACACATTGGTCAATCACATCTTCTGTGCAACACAACAACAATACAGATACATTGCCACTAAGAGAAATGTATGTAAGATCTTGTGCAAGTGTCTTTTATTTCAACACCAAAATATTGCATCTGCAGACTTTTGTAACAGTGTCAAGCAATTTAGTTACTTATTGCTCCACCTAGAGAACAACGGTTTAATGTTGTGATATTACAAGAAGAGAGTGAAGAAGAATGTGCATTAAGGATTCAAGGTTCATTTATTGTCAACACAGGGTTGTACAACAAAATGCAGTTGAAGCCTAGTTCATTCATGATAGATAAGGAAAAACATGACAAAACAGAACAAAGACAGCAGCACATTCCTGAAGTGCTGTGTAATATTCAGCTAAGGATTGTGACTAATCAAGATTCAGAGCAGAGGACAAGGATACGAAGAACTGTTTTAACCCATTGCTGAGTAACCCGTGTAGAACATCACCTCTCTTACAAAATCTATGCATCTGAGGTGCGTTATCTATAGCCTACAAAATAAACTATTTTGACTTGGACATCATCGGTGAAGCGATCACTTTTAATTGACTGATGTCATAAATAATAAATAGCACATGCGACAAAACAAATGCTGCCTTAGTTGTTTATCAAAAGAAAGTTTCTTTGAGTGATAGCTTCAACCAGGTAACAGTTGCTAGCAACACACTGCAGTATTCAAGACATCTACAACCAGGGAGGATTGTAAAAAGCCAGATGCCATAACTTGAGTACCGTACACTGTGTAAGAGAGCAGTACTACCAGTCGACTTTTAGCTTCTGCGTCTTTCTATAGACCATACACATCCCAAGGTGGAGTGTCAAGAGGTCAGATGTAAAGCAAACAAGAGAGAGAGCAAAGATTGTTCATATCACACCAGAGTCACCTGAGCATGGATGGAGCCAAGGAGCAAACTACAGTACGACTGAGGCATAGCCCACTCCACCTGAACACCTTATCAGTTAAAAGACAAACCAGGGTGCAATAAAAAATTAGCTGACCGCGCTGAATCAAACGCTTGTGAAGTGGGTACAGTCACAGTACTCAGTGCTCATAAACATTACTAACACTCATCTCTAAATGCTACTTTGTGAAAAGAAAAGGTTGCGAGTTCAGGGTACCTGACACCAGATAGTGAGAAGACATAGAGACCATCTCTAAACAGTAATAGTAGAAGTAAATAGAGCAGAGGGGAATGGCTTACACAACATGTTTCTTTTTCCCTCCGTAGCAAAGACAAGACTCTTACGTTTTTTGGAGGGTTCAATTGAAAAGACAAAACAAAGCCAACCTTAAATCTAGGGAGCATGACTACAACGTCTCAGCTCAGTTTGGTTAGGGATAGGCAAAACAGTTGAGAATAAAGTAACAGTATGAATTTGATCTTTTTTCTCTCCAAAAAATTTAATCAATTATTTATGATAATATGGCAAATTATGTAACTAAATATAAAAGAATTGAATCTAAATGAATTGTGTTCTACTGTTTACACACCTGGAAACTTAACATGACTCTTTACTTCATTATAATGCGTGTTGATTCAATAATTTGTGTAATAAAACTGTGAATTGATAACATTATATGATCGTATCATCATAATATTCCATAACACATGGGGTATCAGGACAAAAACATTGTTATAGTCACTCTCAGGGAATCGGTGTTATTACATGACAAATGCAAACTTTCCCAAAGCATGTCAACAGAAACGAGGGCCACATCAAAGAGAGCTACAGACTCCATGTGCCTGTCTTGTTTATCCACTTTTTGGGAGAAAGAGAGAAACTCTGGAGACTTAAACCTCTCGCAAGGTAGAAGAGCAAAACAACTCAAGTTTAGCACACCTGAGTATACGAGTGAATAAAGCTAAACAAAAAGTTAAATAATAAATAAAATGCACTTACCTGCCATCAGATCTTAGAGTCCAGCAGCCAGATATTCTAGCTCCTGAGTAAGATGGTATAGTGTTCATCACTGGAGAAAAATATATGGGAGGCTCCCCACTGTGTGTACTCCCGATATTACTGCCAACACGTAAACTCAGTATATATACACACTCACGCACAGTAAAGCATTTAACAGCACTGCCCTCTGATACAACATCCAGAGAGACAGAGGTAGAGGTTGGGCAATATAAAGGGGAAATAGATTAGATGAGAAACGAAACTTTAAACATCTGTTTAGCTTTCTGTTTCTTCCATTCAGCAAAAGAGGGAGAGAGACGGCACTGCAGCTTTGTAAAGAGCGCACACTCAATGTGAAACTACAGCAAAGCTTTTCCCTCCTCTTTCACTCACACTTCACTCCTCCCCTCAGTCGTATGGCCAACAAATGTAAGAAGATAACCTTCCCTACATATTATGTTCATTAGGTGGTATTAATAGCATCAGGTTAGAGCCAGACCTTCCCACTCCTGGCACATACACACACCACACAACACACAACACACACCACACACCACACACCACACACACACACAACAAGCTTGGGTCATCTGCTTTTGACAGTCAGTGTCGCAATATGTGGGTGGAAGTCAAGGAGGGACCAGAAGAGAGCGACAGAGACACTGATAAACAAACTGGGGGAAAAAAACTCTGCTTCAGGCTACGTTGGGGAGATAAATTGAGAAAGAAAGGTAGAGAGAGAGAAAAAGAGAGAAGACGACAGAAGGGCAGAGAGGGAGGCAATGTGGTTTTCTACTGCAGGGACCTGCCATGTCTCTATGAGCCTTAAACCAGTCTGACTCTGGAGACGTCAGCACAACACAGCAAAAAAACACACACACACACACACACACACACACACACACACACACACACACACACACACACACACACACACACACACACACACACACACACACAGACAGAGCGATGTTCCCTCCCTAACTTCACTCACAGTGAAGGGTGGGGAATAAATAACATGATGAAACCCAACACTACTGCTCTATCAGCTGACAGAGTAACAACCCTAGGCAATGCGCACATACGACGCATAACCACACACACACGGACACACTCACACTCCTCCCGGGCCACAACTTGAACAGACAAACAAATCGTTATTCTCAGAGATCAGAGGAGAATTGTTTCCCAGTGCAGCAAAAACAAACCCAAGAACTGAGCAGGTCACAGCTCAAGAACCACATTGTTTAGAGAAGCCACTAGATTAGATTTAAACCAACATTTAAAGCGTTTCCAAATATTTGGAGTATGGACTTGACAAGACCTCATTTCGGTTTACTTCCTTGTTAAAACCTCAGGGGAGTGACTAATTCAGTGTTTTTTCTCTAATCTTGACAGTCGTTTCGGGACTGTCGCTGTTGCTTTAAACTGCACTCGGAAGACAGCTGCAAAGCAAGAAAGCCACATCGAAACAAGAAGCCTGAACTGGTTGCTATGCCAAACATAGCCGTCTCTCTTTGGCAACAGAGACACTAAGAGGGGTCATCGTGCAGAGCTAAAGGGAAATTTACTTTACTAATATAATTGTAAGTACAGTGAGATAAATGTTAGATTATGTTAAATGCTGCATATATTGTGTCTCAAAAAAAGTTCATCATGTCTTAAAAGAAAAATGTAAGTAACATTTTAGAGGCCACAACGATACAATATATTGCAACACAATCCAAAGTCCAAATGCTTAATCTTATCTAATTTAGAAACTAGGACAGAGTTAAGTAATTAGATATAAAGGGTGGTCAAAATAACTAACAATAACCAGGCAGCTAAATAAAATATCTGTAAAGCTTATATGTTTAATTTCTGTTCTGACGTGTCAGAGGTGTTGATTCAACTGGTCATTTTATTTTCAGGCTATAGTTTTTGGTACTTTTGAGTTGGACTACATTATATTCACACAGACTGTCTGTTGACTGTTTTGCTGTCAAATTGTTGTCAAGTGCAATATTCTCTTTTATAACTTTTGCAATTACACTGTCATGTGCGACTGTACTTATATTATATTACTGTTACTGTATTTCTATTCTATTTAATTGTGTACTCTCTTTGCTGTAACAATGTAAATGTCCCCGTCGTGGGACAATTAAAGGATTTCTGATTCTGATTCTGAAGTTGTGTTCACAAATGTCTGCCAATTTCACCTCATCAAAATATACTTCCATGCTTGTGCGTTTACTCACAGCTCCACCATGAATATCTATTTGCAGTTACATTAATTGCAATAAGGCTTTGCTGTGTTGATGTTAAATTTAATCATGCGAGTTTAGTGTTTGTTAGTCCGGTTTAGTGAGTCTAAAGCAGGAAGAAACCCTCAGTGGATAGACCAATGCAGCAACACCCTCTTGTGGCTTAGTAGTGTACCAGGTTTTTATTGCTGTAGGAGGTGGTTACAGAGAGCTGACTAACTGGGTCAATATCACAGCATGACATCATGTGTATTCAGTTACAGTATTAGTCATCTAAATCAAATTATCCTTTTGTGCAGCCGTGTACTTCCCCCGGGGTAAAATGCGCATTTTACTCATGCTGCAGTGCCAGCAGAAAATGCCATGCTTCTTTCCACTGCTCAAAGAAAACTGTCTTTTATATTGCTTGATCCAGACTATTTATTTACCTCTAGCTACACCCGTCACACGTTCAATTAGCATATTTGAGGTGATAATAAATATTATTTTGTGTTCCTGGTTTGAGAAGATGACAATGGAGTTATGACAGGAGGCCACCTCGTGTAAAATATGACAATTGTTATAACCAAGAGAAAGAGTGGACAATACGATAAACTTAAGTATGTTTGAGTTAATATCACATCTGCAATAAACTAACAGTTATACTGTCACTTCCTGGCTGGCATTACAGCGACATGTCATCTACCTTTATGGTAACGTTACAGTGACTGTTGTGTGTCGTGGTTCCGTAAATATGCTTAGCCTAAACCAACGGTCAGTGAATGTTTATCTTTGATAGAAAAGTCGGCAATAAAAAAGCGTTTTAGGAAATTAATAGTTTTAAAGAAACCCTCAATATTGTAACAGTTTTACCTGTTTGACACAGAGGAAGTTTTCGCTTCGTTCTCCATTTTTGAGAGCCTTTCTTCCCTGCTAACGGCAGACATTACTACTGTTGACAATCCGGTTGAAGGTAGAGTTGGTGTTGAGGCATCGTGGGGATTGTAGGCGTATCGCATTTCACCATCGATAGACAACGCCAACATTGGCCACCCATATGGACTTCAAGCCCCAGAATGCATCTCTTCGGTTCTTTTGATCTTCAGCCAGCAGCATGCTTGGTCGTTTTAAAGATATATATATTTAGGCTACACTAGTATCACTAATCACACAGCGCCTTTCTACAAAGCTGGCAACGGGCGAGATTTTACATCTGAATTCTGAATTTTATCATTGTATTATTATTTTACTACATACATGGATATATTGTAGGCTACACTTAATCAAAAGTCAGTTACAACTTTCATGAAATTGGGAAAAATCCTTCTTAAGTCCTAACTATGAGCTAACTTATTAAATTATGTACATAATTACATTTTAGCAAAAACCATTGTTCATTTGATAGCAGGAACACCCAAAGTGTTATTTAATCAATGATTAACTTCCATTTAGGTGTGGGAGTGGGCCAGCATGCACAAAAGAGTACTGCCTTTATTAATTTAATATATACACGTATTATTACCTGTGTTTGACTAGTCAAAATGTTCACTGTGAGAAACATCTAATACATCCATTGTAAACACTAACAGCTGTAGTCAGCAGCTAAACTTAGTTAAAAGTTGACACAGTAGACACAGTTTGACACCATTTTAGTCAACAAACTTTTATTAATCAGTCGAGGGATACTAATGCACAGGTAATACAACAAGTTTGGGAGAAAAATTGTAACAGTTCAGACTCAAAGGAGGTGTTGATGCCTCCTATGTTAGGATCTATACAGCTTAATTTCAGATATGGAAATCTTTAATACATCATTAGTCTCATTTCACCTGTTACCTTTATATCATAACCAGTTATGAGCTACAACATCATCTCTGAAAACTCTCAACAGTTTCATCACAATGGCCCTGACAACAGACGTTGATGCCATTTCCTGCTTTTGAAGTAGGTAGCATACAAAAGGAACCACTGTTGTCCAAATAAAAGGGTAAAATTCTCAGGCTGTCTATGGGGATGTCTAAGGATTAACCTTGGTTTTGGAAATAACATTGTTGACAAAGGGAAGACGCTTGAGCCTGCTGTTTCCCCAGGTACAAAAGTCACACCACACACAGTCAGGGTAACTAGAAAGCTCCAACAACACTCCTATTTCAAGCCTATTTCATGGTATAGTAAGTGCACTAAATACAGAAACAAACACACATACATATGCCTTGTTGTCCCATATTGAATAGATAATAATAATAATAAAGGACTCTCTCTCTCAATGTGTTTGTCATTGTGTACTGAAAAAGCTCAATTTATGTGCATCATCAAAATGGATAAAATAACAGTGTATGCCGACACATAGGCCTACAATGTTCTTTGTGGTCTACAAATGTTTTCAACCTTTTTTTCTTTAGATTTCATAATATGTAAAAAGCATTTTCAAAGCAAACAAATAAAAGTAGGGGAGTGAAAAAAGCCATACAATTTTGAGAAGACACATCAATATCAAAATATCAGCAAGCCAACAAAACCAGCTAAATATGGTGTATTGCTGTACTCTCTAAAGATGTTGCAGTTAGCTCACACTGCGGGATAGATATGTGTTTTCCACATCATAGGAAGACAGATAGTAAAGGGTGTGATAAAATATAAAATACCCACTGTTAAAAGCAGTGCCTAACTATCATATTGCAACACCAAAGCTTGTCAGGTAAACACAGTCAATGTGACGTTATTAATGACACGAGTAACAAGCAGCTGATGAACTGATTCTGTGCCACAGCATAACACTCAACGAAAAGTGTTACCATTTCTGACATCCAGTCATTACAAAGGTGCTAACTGTTTTACACACACACACACGCACACACACACTCATACGCGCACACACACAAGGTCGGGACAACTCATATCGAAAAGGTCCGAGGACCAATCAGTGCTTGTCTAACTTATCCTCTCCATCGGTTGAACCTGGATTGAAGATAAAGGTCCATCCCATTAACAGAGACAGACACATGCATAATCATCCCCACCTGAATAAACTCCATCAGTTGATTAATAATGGAGGAATTCAGCTCAAATCTTTGCTTTACAATATAAAAGGTCACGGCGTAGGGATGACAACACCTGGGACACATACATTTCAAATTCATTGTTTCTTGAAAATGTTCCGCTGACATCAGTGCTCGATTTAAATGATGACGTTGACATTTGTTGGTGCAAAAAGACTTGCCAGTGAGGAGAAAATGGCAGGATGGATTCGTGGACTTACTGAGTTCAGGTCCTTAAGGTAGAGTGGCAAGTAAAGCACCCTTGTTATTTTACCAGAATATCCCCACATCACAACTTTATCCAAAGCTATCAGATTGCTATATGGGTAACACACACAAGAGAATATAAAATAGATTTATTATTTGTCACTTTGTTATCAAGCAAGTTATTATTTCTATGGACCTAAATTCCAGATATAAATCAAATATTTATGGATGTTTTATTTGTTTCATTTGTTAATATAACTGTGGATTCAAGTATCTACTTTAAACATGTTAAAGTGAAAATATTCTCTGATTGCACACATTTTAGATTTGAAAAGTAATTTATTAATAATGTTTTTTTTGTTTTTTTAATCTGAAGCTAAACTAACTTTAAGTGGTAAAGCAGCCTTACAATTCAACCAGACCTGTTATGGCTTTGTGTGGTGACTCATAATTATACGGTCGTGTTGGATTACAGATACTATCTAGAAAGAGTTAACCATGCTGCTCATTACCCATGTGAAGACAAATTTAGTTTTTCTGTAGTTTCATTTTTCATCAGAGTAAGATATTCCTGCTCCTGTGCCTGACAGCCACTAGGTTAGGTTCAATACTCCCGGAGTGCAAAAATACAAGAGAGGGGTTAAGGGTTAAAGTGCAAGGCAATAACTTTGAGCATCCAGGAATTAATTCATATACATAATTATAAGTGAATCTTCATTTGCAATTTTTCTGTTTAATAAAAGATTATGTCCCTCAACCTCTCTATAAAAGATATTTTTATTCTCTCCTCAGCTCTTTGATTCAAGCTAAAGCAGTAGCCAAATATGGCCTCCTTTAAAATGGTGTCACATCATTTGATTGTGCTGCAATGGTGCAACAAGCTTCACACAAAATTCTTCTGTCCAACATTTAGCTTTGCCAGTCCTATTTTAGACAGAATGCTTCAAGTTTTTTTATGTTTAAAATCAATTAAACAATGCCATATTAAGTATTAACTTATACCTTACAGATGGAAATCTCAAACAATCACTTTTTTGGGGTTATTCTGCTTAATAACTTCAGTGTAAAAGAACTGTGGAAATGATCTTTTGACACCTAATTATGGTCGTCAAAGCAGATACCTTTCACCGTCATGTGATGCAGAAAAAACAAAAATAAATGTCACTAAAGTGATAGCCACATAGCTGTGAGAAAAAACAGGGTGGAATATGATTAACAACTGACCAACGTTTTTAGCTTATATGACATTTGCTTATTTGAAACATGAAACGTAAAAAAAACAAGAAAAAAAAACATGAAAGAAAAAGAAAATCAAAAAACAACATTGCACTACAGCACACACTGCAAAAATTCTGACTGCTCATGATCCAATTGGACTTGTCAGGCATCATTGCTTTGAGTATATAGATATATAGATATAGATATTGTTTATGTACACAGTACAGTATATCTGTGGAAAAAAATGTGAAAACACTAGCTATCATTAAATGACTTCACCATGCTAATAGAATATCCTTTTTAAAACCTCTCAAACACAACATGAATATTGTAGAGAGAATTGCTCTGCATTTGTTTGGAATACTACCTCTGTTTAGAAAAATGCTAACCATGTAGAAGTCAGGATGTTATCTTTGATTACTACTGACACCCCTGCTGTGAGTACAGAAACCGAAATGTGTGCCTTGAAAAGAAGACAAAAGTGGAATGGAGAAATAAAACACTACTGTTACATGAGTACTGTTTATAACAGTAGACACATTTACTCTGGGATTTCAAAAAGTCTGTACTAAATGTTTTAGTTCTTAAGGGTTGATTTAACTTGCTTCTCAGTGCCAAGTCCTTGTGGAGTTAGAAAGGTCTTAGTTTCCTGGCACAACATTTACAGTAAGACTCCTCTCTGGCTCCTGGGTCGACAAAAGCAGAGCTACTCTGACAATGACGGCCTTTAGGGTTTGCTTCGTCTGGCGGTGGAGGGGATGGGCTGTCTGTTTTGGCCTGAATTAGCACTGTCCGTGGGGTCGGGGAGCAGGGAGGGGGACTGTGAATGAGTCACAGCAGGGGTTAAGTTTTGAGTAATGGTAGGTGCTTCAGTTTTTGTTTGGAGAGGCGCAACCACAGGGGGGCGCTCTTTGGGCTTGCGGCCTCTCTTCTTACCAGTGGTGGCACCGTTCCTCACCTCTGCTTGGATCCCATTGTTCTCCGGCGCTTTACTCTTGGTACTTGAGACCACTTGACTGACTGCTGCACGAAACCAGTTCTAAAGCGATAAACACACTGTCAAGAGCATGTATATAACTGTGTTTCTTACTGTATTCAGTGGTGCAAACAACCAAGCTTTTATATTGTGTTTCTTTCTTTTTCTTTTCAAGTTGTAAACTCAGATAATATTTAAGACATAAGCACCTGTCATTCTGACATATGCCCACATTTGATGCATGTGTGTGTTAATCAAGAAAAATAACAACAGACTGGAAAACTTTCCCTAAGGGGACATTATTCAGAGATTATTATTATTATTATTATTATTAATAAATATTGTTACTGTATTTGAGGGAACAACATCACTGTGATGTGCCAACAAGCTCTATATAAACAAGTTAAGTATTTATAGGCATATATATCCCGCTATAAAGGCATACAGTAACACCTTGTTATCACAAGATCTATAAACACACTTCTGCAACTGTTACTTTACTGTATGTTAAGTGAAATTTAAAAAATGCTGCCTTTGAGAGAGTAATTTAAGTAACACTAAATAATATAGAGGTTACACTGAGACTGACCAACCTGTGAGTGTGTCTTGCTGATGTGGTACTTCACACCGCTCTCTGAGCTAAACTCCTTCTGGCAGATCAGACAAGTGTACTTTCCCAGTTCTCCACCACCCTGCAACACACACACACACACACACACACACACACACACACACACACACAATTATACATGTTATTTAGTTCAAAACAATGTCTATAAGAAAACATGTTTGATGAATCTGCAGCCACTATCATTAACACTAAAATTAATATAATTAAATATATATCTAAATATATATATATATATATATATATATATATATATATATATATATATAAATGCAATGATGTGGATAACAATTTTCTCATACTTTTTAGGTTGTATTGCTATTACGTGTTAATAATGAATAATAATAATTTTTCAACCACATAATTCCATGTGTGTGTGTGTATTCTTATTTGTACTACAGTATATACAGAGGCAAATGCCATAAGGTTGGTGGCTTTGCTTCAGGTGAGTGTTTATACCTGGCTGCAGTTGGCAAGGTGGGCTTTTAGTCCTGATACACTGGAATAGACAGCTTCACAGTTCTGAGACAAAACAGAAATAAAGCAAACTCACTCAAAAGTTGAAATCAACAGCCTAATTATTATAAACCGCTCAATATTAAGACACGATTCTGAATCAATGTTTTATTTATTTAAAATATTTATATATGGTGACACACTACTGTAAACCAGTGGATGTTCTTACTTCATTGGTGCAGCAGATGAAGCCCTTCTCCTTGACTTGGTTCTTCCAGGTTTCTAATAGGTCTTGGCTGAAGTTGGGGAGGCCGGGACGGGTATAGTTTAACTACACACAAAAGACGACATCTATATCAGTATTCCTTGCAATGTTACACTTTAAAAGTACACGTCTAAAAAGAGAGACAGGGGGACATATTTATCTGCTGTCTTGTTTACCACTTAATCCATTGTTGCATTGCTGCCCCATGTCCGTACATTTGCATGTGTGTGAGGTGACTACGCATACGTTATGTCTACTATGTTCATGTTTACATGTGTGCGTAATGCATCCCCTCTCCGTCCTCACCCTCTTGCTATCAGGCACCAGGTCATCCTTGATGCGGCGCTTGGTGCCCCAGTCTTTGGCCAGCTCATCCTCTGCTATCTCCTGCAGGTGGAACACTGCCACCTGCGCTGACCGGCGCCTCACTCTGCCACTCGGGGTCCGTTCAAAGTCATCTCCCTGGCTCACAGTCTGTGCTACTTTTTCTGTGACTCGCTCCCTCTCCTTCTCCTTTTCCCTGTCCTTGTCCCTGGCTTCTCTCTCCTTCTCCTTGGGCTGGCCGGATGGTGCTTTCTCAGGCTGGCTTTGCTCCTTCTGGCCTAATGATGGAGACTCCAAAGAGACCTGGGGGAGCAGTAAGACACTTCTTTGAGTGGATAATGTGGGTAAGCTTTGGCTAGCTATTACTGAAAGATGTAGTGAAAAATAGCTTCTAAACAGTGGGAAAAATGGCATGTCCTCCTATAATGATTACTGTCTGCCAAGATGATCTTACCCTCTCTTTGCCGGTGTTGTTGTTGGTGTCAGTGATAATGTCTTTGTTGTTATTGTTGGTGGTGGCTGTCATGGCGGTGGTGATAGTTGGGGAGTGTTCGGTACGCACATGGTAGTCTCTGCCAGCCTTGGAGCGGTAGGTTTTTCCACAGTGCTGGCACAGAAACACAGGCTTCTCATCGTCAGAGAACTCGCTTCCACAACGTTTCTGGTGGTACTGGTAGCCCATCAGGCTGGAGAAGTGAGCTGAACAGCCCTGTATACGTGTGCGTGAGTTTACACACATAATGTTTGTGTGATTGTGTGAGACCAGTGACAGAAAGAAGACAGAATGAAAACACACATTAAAGTGAGCGGGAAACTGTGTAAGTGGAACAACATGTAGGTTTACTGTAATGGAACGATGTTACTGCAATACGTCATTATTTTGTTGTTACTGTTAAAAAGACAGGGAAAACAGCAGGAAGCTGCTCATTTTTCAGTGTGAGGACATGTCACAGTAGAGAGTCTATTTTTTGCAGCTCTTTCTCTTCCTCTCTCTGTCTTTTGCACTCTAGTGTGAGTAATGGGAAGCAGAGTGTTGATGTGGTTTTGGGCAACATGTCAAGAACAAGGCATAAAGGAAAAAGCAGGGAGAGAGGTAAGAGGAGGCACACAAAAAAGAAGAGCCTGAGGAAAAGAGAGAAATAAATTGAAACTGGCAGACGAGGAGAGAGGAAAATGTGACATGAAAGACAGAAAAGTTGGACAAATGGAAATGAAGGACACATGAGAGAAAGGAAAAGAGAAAGGGACACCGGAAGAAAGACGGAGTGCATACCTCACTAGGACACTTGATTCGTCCCATCTGTTTGAGCACTCGGCGCAGTCTTTCTCTTTCCTCATGCTCGTCAGTCGTCTGGCCTTCGCTCCCCGAGGGCTGAGGGGGAACAAACATGGCGTCGCATAAGTGTGCTGCACCACAACCCCTCCCCCCCTCCGACTTTAAAAGATTATGATGAAAATGTGTTTTCCATCTCGGGGTGTTCACACTGTGACAGGATCATTAAATGGTTTCATGGTGAGGCTGTTACTCAAGGAATGTTTGTGACAACTGTCAAACTCATATTTTCACTCGAGTGTTGGCTGGTGCCAAACCCCAGCCAACACCAGAACACCAGATGGCACGGCTGCCAGGGAGAAGAAATCGGGAGTGGAGAGAGTCTGGACTTACTGAGGAGTCCCAGGGGAGCGGACTTCATGTGTTTTCACTTGTGTTAACACACACAGAAAGAACTGAGATGACTGAGACACAACCTTAGCTTTCTGGAAAGGTAAGACGGAGAGGAGATACTGCCAGAGTACTTCAAATACTTCAAATAAATAAAGCTCACGTCTGCAGGTTAGAGAACAGACACCAGCTCAGCCATTGATTTACACTGGCTGGAGAAGAGTACATGAAACTACATCAGCATGTATTCTTAATGCCTCCATCAGAGACAGAGTGAGAGAAGAGGAGGCAGTATCACAGCAGCGACAGCAACATCAAGGTCAAACTCAGTAGGTGACCCCTGTCCCCTCTGTGTTTCCACACACTGCACTTGGGCTGTGCCGCGTGACCACACTGACAACTCACTGGACCCAGGGTTAGTGCAGACGCCAAATCAAATCAAACTTGATCGCACCACTTAAACAAGACTGAAGTACAAACTGCTACAAAGAAATGGTTTAAAAAAGAGATTCAACACAATCTGTAATACAGCCAACAACATTAACAGAGATAAAAACTAACAAAACAAACTATAATAAGGAGCAAAATAAATCAATACAATACTTTCTTTTGCAGTTCCCAGTATATAAACACATTTATATACCTAAATAAATATACTGTACCAACTCAGAGGAACACTGGAAGAAAATAATATTTCTGTGTATTTACATAAACGACACATTGTGTGTATAATATGTCCTCAGATCAACAAGCCTGTCACTTGCTGTGTACTGAGGACACAAAGAAATAAACCTAGCATAAGTCTCCACACGAAGAAAAAATAGGAATGCTTGCTCGAATATATGAGCCCAAACACATTACAACAATATATAAACAATAATAAATAGCATGACGGTGCGGTTAACTCCATACACACACATCGTAGTATTTCTTACTGAACAACAAAGTTATTAATTCTACCGAAATGCTAAAAAGTCTAAGGGTATGTTTTAAGTTTCTATGATTCTGATTCCTTCTGGTCTTGGATTTATGAATTTACTGCTTTCTCCTGTTTTTTTGTAAATAGAAAAAAGAAACAAGTCAACACAAGTCAAACCCGCTAATGATAAAAGCCTCTTTTTATTCAGCAGACACTTGAGTCTAGAGTACAATCACAGACGGCACAGCTTGTCACAAATGTTTTAATGATCTAATGTGAAAAATGTTGCAGAAAAGTGTTGCCGTTTGTTGAGGACGAGCACCTGATGGAACCTTCGAGCAGCTTAGTTTAAACACACTGACTGCTTATCTTCTGCTCTGCTGGACTGGGGATGCCGGCAATAAGGTCAAATCAGACAAACGACGGTATCAAAGCGTTTAACTCGGCCGACACAGATGGCACAGATGGTCATCTATCATCACGATTAAACCGACAAACATGCACAGACAAAGCCCCTCACACACACACAAACACACACAAACACACACACATATATACATGCATGTGCGCATATACTAATAAAAAGTGTGCCCGCACAAAAACACAAACACATATGCTACAAGGTTTGCTGCACGTACATTCATTAATCTTTCATGGTACTTAATAAAAAAAAAAAAGGCAAGTGTTGAATAATTGAACAAACTTCATAGCAGCACCATTGCTCTAATGCAGGAGCGTCGTGATAATATCTTAATGAAGCTCTCTGCTGTCAGAGTTAAGACAGCTGCAGAAAGAAAGCACTTCAAGGACAATCACCATCCCCAGTTTGAATGTTGTTTACAAAACCCTAAAATCAGAATTTCACAGAGGGGCTTCGCAGCTGACGATGAATATGCAACAGATACATTTCATATATCTCATGGGAAAAATATGTTTTTTGTCAACTGTGGATGCATACTTATATGGTATATGATGTCTACAAGCAGGACACCCCGTACCAAACAGTGAAAGCTGACACTAGCAGTAGCGTATGGTGGATTTCCACACTTAGAGTCACAAGTGTAAGTCTGACCGCTTCCTGAATTAGTGTAGTTCTTTGGTGTGGTGTCTAATAACTAACAACTTTAGTAGGGCAGTGTGACAGTGGTGAAACATTAGCTCTCTGAGTCCCCCAAAGTTTACCCATCTGGACTACTGAGTGATGAATTAAGGGGCAAAGATCAAGTCAAAAAGAAAGTCTAGAGCAGGCATTACAAAATGGCGCACCACAGTCTCTCTGGACCTGAGACCAATTTCAGATCATTTAATGAGAATAAATAAAAATCTTCACCGAGTGCTTTTTTCCGACGTTCGCGGCTATAAACCGTGGGCGCAGCTAATCCAGTTTATAGTGCATTAGCTTCACTCAATTGAGCCAATCAAATCGATTGTAGACAGTTTGCTAGAGAAAACAAAAGCATAATAGAGATGTGAGAGAAATGTCAGCATGAAGCAACGCAGCATGAACCCTGCTACTGTCCGGCGACAGAGCGTTTCCACTGTTTGCACCACAACCTTCAGCTGTAAGTCAACTTTGAAGTTGACAGAGAATGTTGTTGAAATGGAAATGTACTTTGTTGATTTCATTTGATAATACAGGCTATGGGACGCAATTTAGAGTTTCGGACCCTTGCAGGGAGGAAACTTTACTCGCTGGACCTTTTTGAATATTAATTGAATACCTCTGGTCTAAAGCAAGCTTCAGGAATGACATGTACCTTGGTGCTGTGTTCAGCCATGGTGTGGTAGTTGAGGCCTGCCTTGGACCTGAACTGTTTGTGGCACTGCTGGCACTTCAGGGCATCCTGGAGCTGCAGGGGTTAAAGGCCAAACAGAGGATAAAATAACTTTTTAATGAAAGGAAACCAACAAGTAACTCAATATTACAGGCAATGCTCTTTATTGGATCTATCAATATAGCAACAATTCATCTGTAACCTAATAGATGTTTGTTATTAGTGTGCAATGTTGGTGAAAACAAAAGACAAAGGGCACATCAGGCAACTTTGGGAACCGGAAAAGCCAATTTAACACAAAGTGTTCCTTTTCGTAGATAACTCCCCTCGCCTCAGTATTGATTTGGAGACAGAGGTGTTTTGATGGTGACTGACCCAGCGGTAATGTGGTGATTCTGTCTTTGCTTTATGGCAGACTGTCACTTTAATAGAGTCACACGGGCCATTGGGCCAAGGTGCCATTAAAAAGGCTGTTGGAACACGTCTCTCTGAGGGCCTCGAGGCTACTGCACCACTCCAGCTGCTTTGTCTTGGGGAAAACTCAATATAATGTACTTGGATGAACTTCTTCCGTGCTTCACTTAAAGGATATTACATGAGAAAACTGGTTGATATTACTGTACTGAGATACTGCCTGATGTTATTTATACAGCTTTCCAATTAATATGATGACTGTAAAGGCTCCCTAGACTCTGCACAAGACCTCAGGGAGGGGTATGTACTAACGCTGCAGTCAACGTGGAAATTACAGTTTTGGGTTGAGAGAGCTTTATTTCATACTCATAAGAAAAAACACGTTTAATAACAATTGTGGTTCACAGAAGGTATGACGATATGTAAACTGTTTGTTACTGATATAATATATGGATTCCACTGAGGCGTTGTGCAAATTGACCGCCGTAGATCTCCATTCAGATTAACACATTGTAGTGTATTGCATAGTGTCACATGTTACACAGGATCCGGATCTAAGAAGTTATAACAACTCCCAGTCTGATGGACAGCTGCTTCGCCCACTGACCTTCTGGCAAATCTCCATGTGTTTCTTGAGGCCGTGGATTGTTTTCCTGGTGACGATGGAGCAGGTGGGACACACCACTTCACCTCGCTCGTGGATTGCTCGCTGCCATTGGGTGTCAGCACCTTCGAAGCATATAGAAACAGTATTAGGGATAACTTTTCCATTGGTGTACTTTGTATTCATGTTTCCTTACCTTAAAGTTTACTTCTATGCTTGTGTTAGCATGTGATAATGTGTAGTGATGTAAAATGATCTCTTTGGGCGGCGATTTCCGAACCCCAAACTTAAACAAAGGTTTATTTTGTAATCATAATCAGTCACTGTATATTATATCTATATCAGTCATTTACTTAACAAACATAAGGCTGTAACAATTAGTCGATTAATCGCTTAGTTGGCAGAAATATTATCAGGAACAATTTTGATGTGAAAATGTAGAATTGAACTGATTTAATAAATTCAAACATTCATTGGTCCCAATTCTGATTTGTTGTTGTTCTCTGTTTTGCATCATTATAATTTCCTATCTTTCAGGTCTGGACTGTTGGTTAGACAAAGAACAAAAATAATTTAAAGACATTACATTGGGCTCGAGGAAATTGTGGGGGACGTCTTTCACTATATTCTGTCATCTTCTATACTAAATGATTGATTAATTGATTAATTGATTGGTTTGTTTAAGTCCTTTATCACAATGTTGTGATGTTTAACTTATTTAGGCCTAAGAAAAGCAAGACAACATGACATCATTCATAATTGACTGATTTGCAACGACCAAATTCTGATATTTGCACCGGCATCACTGGTAACATTTCAAAAGACACCAAGATGTAGAGCTCTACATTTCTATTGGGGGGGGATTGACAATCATTTAGTTGTTCACCAGAACTGGTTGTAGCAGGATCTTTCTTGGACGACTGACTTGAAGTAGGTCTTCTCTGGGGCTCCTCACTGAACCCACTCCCCTCTGACCTCTTTGCACGGCCGGCCTTCAGCTTCTCCTCCACCTTAGTCATACCTACAAGACACGCACACACACACACACACACACACACACACACACACACACACACACACACACACACACACACACAGTCGTGGTAGTAATTAATACTCTCGTTTAATGTATTCAAGGTAAAGTGAGAGATACAGCGAGGGACAGATGAAGGACAATGCTGAACAAGAAAATTGCTAATAAAAAGAAAGTTGATACTGGATATAAAAAAAATAAAAAAAGAGGTAGAAATGGAGAAAAGAAGGTTGGATTGAAACAGTGACAGGTGGATTGAAAGGGAGCAGGAGAGCGATTGTTTGATAAGTGAAGATAAGTAGTTTATAGCCGTGTGTATACTATATAAGTCATTGAACGTTTTCAGCATATGAATGAGCCAGAAAGAGCGAGGTGTGTGAGTCACTGATTCATTTAGTCGGGTATGAAACACCTCTACAGTAGAGGTATAAGCACTGTTAAAAGACCAGCACCATTGATCAGCAGCAGTAGGGAGCATTCATAATCACTCACAGAGCCAATCATACGATGTTAAGTTCTTTTGAACGAGCCCACAACCCACGATCCTGATACCTTTATTCAAGCAGTGGTACAAATCTCCTCCCATGGTTTCCATTATTCAGGGAATCATCAACCTGTGGCCTGCTGCTGTATTGTCAGTAATCAATGATGAATCAGCCGGCTGATAGTAACAATCTCTTCTTCGCAAAGTTTGTTTATTCACTTATTAATATTACACCCACGGGAGATTACTGCACACGGCTGTTTGATTGTTACGGACAAGTGTTCATTTGTGTATTTACTGTCAACAACTGGGTGAGGTGAGAGAAACCTTTGGTATTTACCTTTCAATCCAAATGTTCCAGATATAGAAGGCTGCTCTCCAGTGAATTTCTTAGGCGTTTTCTGCTTCCGTCCTAGCTCAAAAGAAAAACACAGAGCAAGGAATGGTCAAACAACATACAAGCATCCAATGAGAGCATGGGGTACGGTACAAAATATATGTTGTAATCTTACTGTGTCTCATTCGCTCTGGGTCTTCGTCAGGGAAAGAAGGGGGAAGGCTGTCCCCATCACTTTCACTGCCCTCCGCATCAGACGACGTGCTGTGGGACTGCTGGGACTGAGGCTGGACTGGCTGCGACTGGTGAGTCTGCGGTGAAGGCTGGCTGTGGCTGTGCTGTTTCCTCTCACTCTTCTGGTGGGACAGCTCCCCATTCTGAGAGGGCGTGGACACCTCGTGGGTCTTTTTCACTTTGAAGAACATCGGAGAGGGGGGACTGTTCTCCATGGGCCTGAATTCACAGACCGAGGGAGGACAGTTTTGGGCAGTCAGCATTATGACGTTACTAACTAACACCATTATGTGGGTCAGAGTGGGTGGGAATTTGAGCACTAAATCCCAGTCACCTTTTCTTGGTGTTGGACTTGACAGGGGTCTTTTGAAGCTTAGTCTGCTCGTCCTTGGGCTCCATACTAACCCTGTCTGGGTGGTTCCACAGCTTGTGCTTCTGCAGGCGCACCTTTGTGGCAAACACTGCCTCACAGTAGGGACAGCCATGACTCAGCTTCTCGGCTACGGTGGCCTAGTACAAACACAGACATCAGGAGAGGGGATTTAGAGTGAGCTCCCTCCCTACGCAAAATAAAATGACAGTGGGTAGCTGTTTCTGGAAGCATTCAGCGGACTAATCACAGGTTCTTGAAACAGCCATGTATGGTCAATAATTACTAAATATTTGAGGTGAGCGTTACAAATTATCTGGAAGTTTAAACCTTGATTTAACTTTACAGATAATTTATCACAGACGGCGATGATCCTTCCTTTGATGCGTTTCTTCAATATCTTTACTGTGATCCACTGTTAAAGACTACTCTCAAGCATAAGGTAGAAATAGCCGCATAACAGGAAAGAACAGAGGTTAGTGACTCACCCCCTGGCAGCGTTGATAGTGGTACTTGACGCCATAGATGCTGGGAAACTCTAACCAGCAGCCTGAACACGGACACTTAACCCTGGAGCGGCGCTTAAACTCTTCCTTCCATTGTACTATCATATGGGCCTGCTCAGGGGTGAGGAAGAGAGAGTTCAATACATGCAAGGATTATCGCTATACTGTACTGTATATCTTGCATATTCATGGAGAGCTGCCTACTCTGTGCAGGAAATATGATGCCCACTTCAAACACCCACTCCGTTCAAAGAGAGATACTCACAGGGATGCTTCTCAGCTCCTGCACTTCTGCTTTAGGGCGACCTTTCCTCTTCCCCTCTGCTGGCTCATCACACACTGGACCTGGTAAAAATGAGAGAGAAAACCATTTTGAGTTAGCGCGGAGTACTGCCACTGCTTCACATTCATGGCAAGGACATTAATGATATGATATTAGAACTTCTAAATATGTTTTCTTTACTTTTGACGGAGCTACACAAAATACCCAACTTCAGTAAAATACCTTTTTCAAACCTCCAGATTCCCTGAATCCACTCACATGTTCAAACTAAATATGGACCACATGACGAAAACATATTTATAAAGCTATTGTGATGGGTTTGAATATTGATAAGTGTTGAAATGTGTATGATTGTCATGTAAACAGAGGAAGAGAGAGAGAGTGTGTGTGTGGGACAGAGAGGGAGAGAGGGCAGTGTGTGTAAAAGCCTTTCTGTTCAGCCACATAGATCAGCTATAAATCTCTAGCGCCTGCGTGAACCTCTGACACAGCACACAGCAGGCCGACTGCCTCAGCTCTCTCTCTCTCTCTCTCTCTCTGCTCCCTCACTCCATCCCTTATACTGCTGCTTCCCTCTTTTCTCCCCTCATGTCTAGCTTACTCACTTTCCCTTCCTTTTCCTCCACACACCCTCCCCAATCTTTCTCCATGTAAACTTCGGAGGCGGTGCACTGGCTCATTACTGCTCTCTTCTCTGCTACAATTAGACCTCTGATCTCTATTTCCTCTATACAGTACTACTTGAGAGAAGGAGGGAAGGTGGAGAGACCTGAGGACGAGTGTATGCATGTGGAAGAAGAGGGAGTGGGGGTAACGGGGGGGGGGGGGGGTTGAAAAGGGAGGAGGGGGATGCTGAGGAAGAGAGGAGAGAATTGCAGAGGCAGATGACTTCTTCTTCTGACCAAGCAGAATACTGAATGACAGTGCTGCAGGTAGAAGCTGAGCCTGTACTCTGCTCTTCAGAATAATATATCTTTACATGTGCTCTCAACTCCCCTGCATTGATCTGGCAAGACCGGAGAGCGGCAGCAGAAACAAGGCACGCAGGAGACAGCTGCTAGAGCCTATTCAGTCATATTAGATCTAGAAAACGTCAAAGGGAAACTGCTTGAAGTAGATATGATAGTCCTTTGTTGTGAAGTGGAATGCAGCAATGGTATTGCATAGATTAACGTTTGAATCGGCTTCACTTTCCCATGCGGAGGTACAAGACATTGTGACTGCTTTCTTCTCCTGCAAACTCATTGACAAGCAGCGACAGGATGCACACATGCCTCCTGCAGCTCATTTGTGTGCGGATCCCAAATTGGATCAGAGCAATCTGTGTGCCTACCAGGATTATAAAAATGGTTGGAGGATTTCTCATCAAATAAATGAACTGACTTCCTGCCATCGTTGCTTATACAAAAGAGCTAGATTCTGCGAAACGATAGCCTTCCAGCCCAAACATATCTCTGTCAGTGATGTTAATGTGTATACAAATACTATCCAGGCCTTACCTGCCATGACCTCCCCTTCTCATTCCCCTCTGTTTTATTACACAATGTCAGCTCTCATTTTCCCTCATTTGTCTTCTTTTTGTTTCTAACTCGAGCGCAGGCACAAGCGCAGATTGACGGATTATATGTAATCTTTTACTTCAGACTCACAATAATAAGGTGGAAAGAAAATAAGGCAAGGCTGAATAAGATTGAATGAGAAGTAGCGCAGCCTTGCTGGCTGTGTTTGGGAATAGTTCATGACACAAGGTGCAGACACATTCATAAAAGCGCAAACTGCAAACACACAAGCACACACAAAACACAAGTACACAACACCATTACCAGTTTGTGTGAGTGTGATGTGTGTGCATAGATATGAGTGTATTAACATTCTCAAGGCGACAAAGCATTTCTCTATTAGCTGTCTGGGTAGCAGCTGGGGAGGTGATGCAGTCGGCGGTGCAGCTCTTGTGCTGAGGAGGAAATTGAGCATGCATTCTAATTCCTGTCTTAGAAAATAAAGGTCTTGTAAAAGAAAGGCATAATTAATGAATTCTGCTCTTGGGAAAGATATGTTCTTGTTGCTATGGGAATAAGATCCACTTGTCTTAGTTACCACTATCAGAGGCCTCTTTCGAGCAAGCAGAACAATTAGTCCCACATGACGGGGGCTACGATACAAATAGGCACGTGCACACACAAGCCAAGGTTGCGCACGTGCGGGTGCAAACTTAACTGTAAAAATGAAATATACAACCTTTCCTGGGGGGAAATATGTGAACACGATAAAATGTGTTCAGTATCTTTTACTTTGCTTTGCTTGCTTGACTATGGGGAGCACACTCTGGTGCTCAGCAATCACAACCATTGTCTTGGTATGAAACAAAGCAGGCCCATTGTGTCAAATCTAAACCCCGGTTCTCAGGCTCAGGCCTCGGGGATAAAACAGCTGTTCAACTAATGTCAGAGTATGACTCGCTCCCAGCTGTCAGCAACTGTTGCTCCACACTGGTTAACCCTGACAGCAGAGAAGAGAAGAGAAGAGAAGAGAAGAGAAGGAGTCAGGACCCAGGAGTGCTGGCAGCTGCCTAATGATCTCAAATAACCTCTGAGTTCTCCTAGCTACGCCTGCAACAGCTCCCCCTGAGTGCACGGGTGCACACATTAACCACACACACACACGCGGGTGCGCACACAAAAGAACAGTCATTTGTTTTCCTCGACAAACTCTCACACAGGAGCCTTTGTCTGTGTCTGCACAGTAGGGTTTAGACATACTGTAGTTCAGAGAAAGACAACACACACAAATACAAACACCACTCACCACTGACACAACTTCATGGAAAGAGGACACAGTATCACTACTTCCTCAATCTCAACAGACAATAGATGGAGAAATTGATACACCTGAACACACAGTGCAGGATAAACACACTGGCAGAGTGTAACCGTCTCCGTAATGTGTAAGCGATCCTGGTTTACGGTGAATTCAACCACTGGACCTTACGGCCGTTTGTACTTTTTCACTTTAAAGTTTATCCATTGAGTTTTGACTTAGTTCTTCACAACTTTCTCCTCTCTCAAACCTTCTCTGTTTAGTGGCACATCAGCACTTTCACACACATCTCCCCGTACTTCCTATTTCCCTACATGTTATTTTTCATCTCTAATGTCCTCAAACTCTCTTATTAACACACACACACACACACACACACACACACACACACACACACACACACACACACAGTACAAAGTACCTTCCCATCCTATACGCACCTCTCTTTGAAGACGTCCCCATAATTCCCTTCGCCTGATTCCAGACAGTGAGTAAGAAGAAGAGGAAGAAGAGGCAGAAGAGGAAGAAGAAGAGAGGAGGAGCAGCAGCAGCAGCAGAACAGCCTTGCAACGCAGACACTGCCTAACTGAAAGAAAACCAGACTCTCTCAGTGAGTCAGGCTCTCGCTCTCTGTCTTTGATTTCTTCCTCCCTCCCTCCCTCTCTCTCTCTCTCTCTTTCACTTTCTGTATTTTTATGAATGTGTATGTATGCTTATCTCTTACACTGATATGCAACACACACACAAACATGTTTACACTAATTAGCTCATTTATATTTATATTTTATTTATATATTTTTGTACTTTTTCTGAAAATGCTGCAAAATACAAAAAATCTTTTTTTTGCCATTAGACCTCCTACAGTATATAGTATATAGTATATAGTATATAGTATAGTATATAGTATATAGTATAGTTATATATCTGCTGGGATCTGATTGTGAAGAAGAAAATATGAGCCGCTTGCATCATATTACTTTCTATGATATTTAGTGGTTCTGTGAGTTAGATGATAACACAAAGGGTTAAACTTTGGGGCTAGACATAATGGACAACAGATTTCCTAGGTATGTCTTTAATAGATATATTTCCTGATTTAAAGTCAAACTGAAATCACATCTAGTCATTCCTCTTTGCACTAAAACATTATGTAAATGTCTTTTCTTTATGTATTTTTCAGGAAGCGCAACAGAGGACATATCCTTCTTCCAGTGCGGACAGACATGCAATAGATGCCATGTGTTCAGAAGAGATCAACACACATACAGTGTTGACTAAATGATTGATATATTATAACATGAATGAAGAATAATACCAGCATTAATTATGCTTTCTACTATTAGGTGTATCAAAGTTGTGAATTTTACAATTCTACATCTACGTGGCTTTGACATATCTATTTGTTCAGGGCATCATTTATTCATAGTTTAACTCCTTTTCAAGGTTTGTACGACTTTATGACTTAATGATAAGCAGACTTGGAGCCACAGATCTTCTCACTAAATGACTGGTAATTAGTGCCCAGTCTATGTGTGAGAGCCCGAAGGAAAAACAATGTTCAGTGTCCTCAGTGGTCTGAACTACTCTCTAGGGAATCACTTTGCGTAGAGTCCAGGAATCACCACACAGACCTGTGGTAGACTTAGTTTACTAGCACCACTAAACCACACTTAAAGCAGCCAAATCAAAGAAAAGAGCCTGTGCTCGAGATTCCTGCTACTGCTACATGATCTGGTGACTCACAGTACCTCGACAGCCTCTTCAGACCGGCATTGATTTTACAGCCTTCCACATCAGCTGCATGCTTCATATTATTGGAAACCTAATCTATTACCTGATGCCCATTTGGCCCATGGCCAATAGTATGTTTAGTGACATCCAATCACAACAGCTTCGGATGACTGGCCACACATGCGGCCAGTGAATTCCTGGAGGATGATGCCGACAGGTGAACTGACAGCGAAGCGAAAGAACTTTCTTAAATGTAAGACCGACTGGACAGAAAATTAGAAAAATATACATGGGTCATGGTGGAATTTGCCATGTATGCACTGAGGCCTGTTGTGCTATACACACTGAGAAAAGGCATGTGTTTATACAACAGCGCATATAGTATATATGAGCCAGACATGCCTGCTGCAGACTGTTTGTTGTGCCCTCCTTATGGACAATGACTCACCAACTCAATCTCTCTTCTCTCCCATTTCCCTGTACTCCTTCTCATCTGCCACCCTCAAGCCTGCCAAATAAAGGTGTGACAAAGATGACAAAGGACTCTCCTCAAAACCAGATGCAGCATCAGGCTGAGAAAAGCACCATAATTCAATTTCATCCCAAAACAAACATTCTCCAATCTACAGCTCTTTATCGATTTCATCTTTTGGTATTTCACCAATTTCTGAGACTCAAAGCATCTGCAGGCGAGAACTACAAAATATAAGAAATAGGAGACGCGAGTAGAGTGCATGCGGGGATGGAATGGAAGGTGGCAGGGATAGTGAGGCTGAAGGCCCGGGGACTCACTGCTGCTGATAATACTCCCTAATAAGTGAGACAAGAGAAAGATGAGGAGTTTGAGGAAGGAGGAAATGAAAAGGAGTGAAAAGTTATGCACGGAGAATGGGACAACAAAGTGTGTGAAAGCAATAGATAGATAGAGAGCGAGAGATTACTGCTGCAGCAAAAATATGCAGGGTCAGCTGATGGCGTCTGTGGGCATGAAATGAAGGTCCTACAGTTAGGGTAGTGTACTGTCATTGGAGAAGACTGATGGCTGTGCACATGCACACAGACATGTAAATACAAACAAAAACAGCATGAACTAGCACAGTTAACATCCAGACATAGTCACAAGCATATAAACCTATTCAGACCTTCGTCATACTGATAAAGACAGCTCTTCCCAACTCTAGAGCACCCGTCTCCCCTTACCCCGTGCTCAATGGAAAAATGTTGTCCTGGGTTCAGGTAGGGTACTGCACCACTCTCTAGCAAAGAAGGAGGGTGGTCAGACACTCACACACACACACACACACACACACACACACACACACACACACACACACACACATACAAGCCTAGACTCCACTCATTTTTGCCTGCAATAATGTTTGCAGAAAGGAGCCTAATTTCAGGGCTTGTTGAAACGTTTGGCAGAACAGCATTAGTTCTGTCCAAATACTTTCACTGTTGGTTGTTTAACAGCTTAGACCGCTGGTGGAGAAAGAAGTGACAAAACTAGGGCTCTAATAGGATGTTAATGTGAAAAGAATGTGAGAGCAAGAAAGAAAAGAGAGAGACAAAGGGAGAGCAAGTCACCCTCAAGGACCACATCCTTTCCTGCAAGTTGTCTGGTGTGGCAAGGTGACAGCTCAACCGCACCACTCTAGGAAAGCACACAAACCCGATTTGCAGCAGTCTTTGTTTCCATGTATAAAATCAGAGGGATTTCAAGAAAGCACAAAAAAAAACATTCCAGCCATACAGGATTTCTTCATTGTTACATCATGCAAAGTTTCCGACAAGGACATTTATCGATCAGCATGAGAAGTGATTATACAACAAGGTCCAAACTTTCCACGGACATGGAATGAAAAGCAGGAAGAGGGCAGATGATGCGGTACCTGATTATCTGAAGAGCAAACTGTGTACAATGGACATAGACTGAGCACTGAAAAACCTTCACAGGGAGCCTTAGATATTGAAGCCTTTGTTTCCCCATACCGAGACTCACAGTCCCCCTGGGACAGACACGCTAGCTCCAGGCTCAATATGATTATCACTGTAGCTTTTCTCCTCATCATTAGCGACAGAAAGCTCAAGACAGACACTGAAGAGTAATAAGAAAAGGAGGCCATGTTTTAAAAGATGTCTGACATTTAGACGTTTTGCTTGAGCAACAGAAAGTCCCATCAAAACCCATGAATCTTCTCTTTGCTTTAGCCTCAACTACCTCTGAGTGAATCATAACACACAGCTGTTATGGTTTGGTGCTTAGGGAATACAAATGCCACTATAATCGAGCTAATTCTTAGATAAGAATGTAACATTCCTCATGTGTTTCTTATGCTTTGTGTCAGAATCACTTCCTGCTGTTACACAAGGTCCTTGCATGTGTTCCAGTGGTCTTGTGTTTACCCTAAAGGTTGCTGGATGTTCTTAGAGAATCTTCAAACCTCATAATCACATAAAACTCATTCCACTGGCAATGTTACCAACTAAGCCTCTCCAAAGGCTAGGGAAACCACTGGTAATGTTCCAGGTACGAGACAATTCTTCAACCACAACATGGAGTGTAGATGTCTATCTTGTTCAATCAAAATTGTGCTGGAAGCTTTCCTTAGAACAGACGTGCACTATCAATAACAGTGATATAATTAGTGCAGCGGTAGTTTTGCTCTACTTTAATGAGAGTCAAAGCAGATCAACCGTGGAAAAAGAAAATGAAACAGAGTACCACAAACGGTAGAGTCTTAAGTTACCAGAAAAAGTCCCGTAAAGACCAGGACCATTACCTGTGAAAGCATAATCTGAGCACACTCACACTCACACACACACACATGCACACGCACGTGCACACAATCGTCAGAGGTACTCATTAGTGAACCTCAGCCAAGTGTTCTTCTCTCATTTCTAGCCTTCAGTCTCAAAACGATCAGCAACTTTGCACTGATTGATTTATAAACACTTCTTGTTTATTGAGTAATAAAGTGTTAAAATCTATAAAACATAACACTCTGAGAGGCTGCAGTGAAAACCTGTCATTCACATACACTGTGTTCTGCTACAATCAATTATTTAGGAGCAAAAACAGCACATCAGCCGGCAGCCTGTATACAATAAAAAGTTGAAGAGCATGCTGTGAGCATGTGCTACACTGCTAACTATCAAAAGACTAAGCAGATAACAAACACATCATTAAAATAGTTTAATAAATGGCTTCACCACTTTGTGAGAAAGCAACTGTCCAATGCTTTCCTCGCCCTCTAAGTTCTGTCTCGCAAAATAAGCTTTGTATCATTGTCCACAGCAAGCAGGCACACACACACAGGCACGCACATCCAGCCTACAGGGCTGAATATTAACGTGGAAAGAAAACAAATTGTCTAGTCTAATGCTGGTGCTGTGTGTGTCTAGGAATGAGGGGCTATTTTGTAGCAACCGAAACAACTGGGTCATATTAGAACAGCTCCAGTTTTCCAACTCTGCCTGACTTTATTAACAAAGTCATGATGATCTTTTGGTTATTGGATTGAAACATAATTCCCCCGCCTGGCTCTCTTTCCAAAATCTTCCATCTCCATCCAGATGGCTTAGGGTTTCACTAATGTCAGTGTTTGGCAATACTTGTTTGTTTGGTTTTCTCACTGTAAGGCAGTCTGAGGAAAAAGTTAATTGTAGTTTCCAGGCCCTTATGTGGCGAGAGGGGTAAAATTACATTGAGGCTCGGGATCCATTGATTCTTAGTCAAATATAACCCATTCAAAAAAGCAACACAAGACAGTTCAATGTGTTGTATGTTGATCAAATCCTCGAGAAACAAAACTGAAGCTCTGAACAGCCAGCTTAGTGCTATTATAAGATACAAAACAATTACAAAAGTCCTGCAAATTGAAAGCCACTGGAATATAGAGACACATTAGAAAGAACACAATTGCAACCGTCACTTGTGTGTAAGTATGTCATGTTGTATGCAAACGAAAGCTATTCTTTATGCATCGCCACATGGAATTCATCCTGGAGCAAACCTGGGTCACACAAAGTCAAAGCACTCCTCGTTCCCGGATTTAAAACAATCAGTGAAACGCTGCATAAATCTAAAGTCACACACTGTTTTCATTTAACAAAGTGCGGCAGCTCATCACTCACTGTGTTTGTTGTTGTTTTCGGGGCCTGCCGTGGTTCTGACAGGCTCATGGGGATGTCCATGCTTGGGGGTCCGGCCCCTTGGCGGCCCTGATGAGGACAGCTTCCCAAGCCTGGGGCCACTTGGGCTCTCCATGCCTGCAATGGTAGTTGAGGGGGTACAAAAACACACGATATAGATTAATAGCTAGAGGCGATATTTGGATGTTTTCTGACTCTTAGTCCCCTTGTCTAAACATTATTAGCAATGTCCACTGTGATGATGCCGTCCCCTCGTTCTACAACCGGTGCTATTGCACTGAGGGTTATCTGAGGAGAGGCGCACACACCATCTGCAGTGGTAATGAGGGTGTGACCTTCCATGTTTCATTTTAAAATCAATACTCTCACTTACACACTAACTCCATGCTCTGCCCATTAGACAAAAGGTGAGTCAAAGGGAGAGATGGAAGGGGGGGGGGGGGGTACAGAGGTACAAAGTGATGCATCTCTTTATCAGGTCACATGGTCAGCAGCAAAGTTATTTTTGCTTTAGGTGAGAGCTAGTCTGCATTTGTTGACTGCGAGATAGATTACAAAGCATAGTCTACGACTCCATTATAAACGTCATACCACCATCATCCATAGTAACCCTACAGTACATGTCTGTTTGGGGCTTTGTGTACTGAACCCTCATTCCCTACCAGCATGGGACAGTGTAATGGATGAAGGCTGACAATCACTAATTATTCTAAGTGGGACTGATTATGATCCAGCATGCTTTCTCTTAGCACACATTCATGTCACTCTCCTAATGAATTACAACAGCACACAAAGGGTCACTCGGTGGGGGCCACTCAGTGTCCGTTTACATGCTCTCTGTACATTGAGTGATGATGGCTCATCTGTCAGAGTGTCAATAAGCTCAGTTTGTTATAAGTTGAATTAGACTTTATATGACATTTTTATGACATTTGACTTTATACGAGATGGTGAGCTTGCTGCATGGTGCAAGTTGCAGAAATATTGCTCACACCGACACTAGACACCTTCCTGTTTCTGCATGATGTGTCAGCGTGTAAGAGAACTACACAAGAGCATTTAACTACTTATAGTAAACACAGCAATAAGACACAGCAATACACTGCTTAATTATCAATGCTGAAGTTATATGCTGGTAATATTTTAATTGTGAGTATCAATAGTGACCTCTGTACTCTTTGTAGACTGCACATTTTTGTTTCCTGTTACAAATTGAGCTTTCCTATAAAATTATTTAGAAAATAACACTTTCTAGATTTGCTCTGGCATTTCTTCAGCAATGTTTTCGAAATAACATTGCAGCTGGTGTTTTCATAAAAGATTATTTCTACAAGTAAACGACAGTCCTACATAACCATACATTTAGCTAGACACAACAAAACCTGGTGACACCCACTCACATTTTCTCACACAATCTGCTGACAAACCAACCTGGAAATAAGTATTTTAGCTCCGCACGTGGCACACTGCCATGCTGTGCATGTGTCAACTACAACAAGGTTACAGTGTTGCCTATTTTGTTAAGAAAAAAAGAGTGCTCCACTCTCTTGTCGGCCACACCTACCTGAACTGTCGGGCAGTCACCCAGCACTAGGGGCCGGGTGGCCCCGGGTCACCCACGTGAGGGAGGAGGGGGTCAGGAGACAGACACCGAAGTGGGCGTTTTTCCACCAATGTTATGTTACATGGCAATCACACCTGCTGTTCGTCAACGACCGGTCAGACTGAGGTTGGGAGCCTGAATTGAAGTGGACAGTCGTCACCGTCGTCCTGTCCCCCCACTCTGCGGACGACGACGAGGTGGAAGAAATACAGGAGTAGTGCAGGAGAAGAGAAAATACAATTTAGTCTGTACATGAAAAGAAATCCAGGATACTTTCACCTAATTCCCAGTTTCCAATTGCGTTGCCCCCCCTCCTTCCCTGCATTAATATGTAGGCTATACCACGAGGCACTTCTTCAACCCCTGTCTTCTCGTTAAACACTCCAGAAATATTAGAAATAGCCAGGAAAGATAGGTAGGTCCTCGACTCCTTGAGGAAAAATAATAGAATACGGGATGGTTTATATAGGCAGTGAAGCAAAATGGCGACTTTATTACGAAGGAGGAGTAAAAAAAATCCTTGCGCTGGCTGGAGCTAAAGGGAGGCACAAAAATATATTTAGTGCAGTAATTTCGACGGCGGCAAAACACTTGGTTAGAGTAAAAGAAAACGAAGCGAAGGAAAATGAGCAGAAACGCCAAACCCCAGTCGGTTTTGGTACACTCCTCGGTTCCTTACCTCGGGATTATTTCGTTTTTTTATACGGATATTATCTCGGCGGCCGTGTACAGTATTACAGTAATGTGTGTTGGGTCATGCGCGTATCCACTCCACCTTTGACAGTTGCAACTACAGTCTTGAGGCAACTTGCAAACTCTCGCGTTATTATTATCGATATCGATCACATTAATATTGGGGTTTCTGCCTAATGAACTCGCTGCAATACCGGCTCGTGCTGCTCTTCCGACGTAACGGCGCTCGTTCCTGACGAAAAAGGGTCAGGGATGAAATTCCTCAAATCAACCATCGCCAAGTATTTTAATCTAGTTGCTGCCAAATCTTCTTCCCATGCGTCCTCCAGCCTATAGCGGCTTTACCAAATGAGATGATTATAGTCCAGGCTGTGGCTATTCTTTGTCATTACCTGACTGTGGGCCAGTGCTTTAGTCAGTCACTGCAAGTAGCCCTATCTAAAAACCATTGGAATGACAAATGAGTTTAACAAGCTCCACATATTACCTATAGGATAATATGCTCAGCATTATATGCATAAACCAAGTTTTTTATAATAATCTGCCATACAATCCCAAAATTCAAGGTCAATATTTAGGCAATATTTATTAATCCTATTGATGTTAATCGCAGCTCAACAATACATAGATTTACAGTCAATACAATATTGGATTTTTAATTGCTGTAAATTGACTACAGGCTATGTGCATACTCCTGGCATTTCCCCATGTAAATCAGCTAATAATACATGTTTAACATATGGTGTGAAGCAACATCTTCCTTGTATCACAGCTCTCTAAATTAATCATTCATGGTATCATTGCCACCTCACTCGTTCAGTAAAACAACAGAGGGTCTCTCTCGGTCTTTGATTGGTGCCAGTTGTCATGACCTAATATTTCCTATCAGTTGAAATCATCTGAAACCATGATGTAATGTATGTGTAAAAAATGTTTTCAGAATTACCAGTGGAGGGCAGGAGAGCCTCATTTTTGTATCAAGTTTACTGTGATGAATTATCATCCCACAGTCTCACGTGTGTTTAAATAACTTTTAGTTTAATGTATACCCCTTTTAAATCAAAGAGGTAAACACATTGGAACACAGTAACAAAAAA
This sequence comes from Cottoperca gobio, assembly GCF_900634415.1. NCBI lineage: Eukaryota > Metazoa > Chordata > Actinopteri > Perciformes > Bovichtidae > Cottoperca > Cottoperca gobio. The sequence continues at coordinate 7,451,819 of NC_041361.1, forward strand.
GAGCTACACGGATTAAAGTATACAAGTATTTTCATATTAATATGCAAAACAATAATAGACATGTAATGTCAGGTAGACGAAATAAGCATTAATGAATTGAATGACTTAAATGACTTAAAGACATTTCCTTAAAGTTGAAGTCATGTTTTTGCTAACTGCTATACTATATATGTTGTATACTGTCTAAGAAAATGTTATCATGCCACCGATTCTTATTTAAGAACAATATAACACTATGTATTAACAAATTAATTTTATTGTTGCAAAAGATTTCACACTTCCAGATTTTTCTGTCATGTCCAGTCAAGGTTTGTCTGCATTAATCCTCCAATAGGGGGCAGTGTTGTCCTGTGATTTGTCATGAACAGCACATAAACCATAAACATGGGCCCTTGTAGCATCTTTGACACTTTAACATATGTGTTTGATTTTCATGGCAATGTCATGTGTGTTACTTTGATCCCATGAGACTTTACGGGACACTGAGACTGAGCCTGATGGGTTTTTACTCTTGACTAAGTGACAACTGCAATTTTCCTGCACAGCCTGCCCAATTGACGAACTTAAATCTTCCTCCTGCTCTCTTTAATGGCCGCTGATGCATAGTTCATGCAGGGCCTTGTTTGACCCGTGATTAATCCTTTTACCATGGCAGTGATTTATGTTCCCTCTCCTCCTCTGCTGAGTGAACAAAAGGCTACTTAATGGTTTTTAAAACTGGTCAGGTGGAGTGGTTTGTGCCCTAAAAGGCTCTTGAAGAGTCCATCCAGCAGTTGATTGTGTTATTTATCTTTTGACCTTTGCAACGAAAGTTGAGTGAGCAAGTATGCACTTTCTCCATGTACTGACTTGCTTTGTAGTGGTATTCTGAATATTAACACTTGGGAGCTGGCCAGAAAAATTACAGTCTTCAGCTGTTTGCGACACTGAGCAACTCCACTGGAGCAGCTGCTTAAGGGCTGCTCAACAGCAGTTGATGAGAGAGGACAGAGTGTTTCTCATTCTATTTCAGTGCTGTCAGAGGACTGAGATCCAGCTGATCAAAGCCACAAGCATATAACAATAAACAAGCTGGATGAAGAGCCTCTGCGTTTTAGAGAATGATGACGAAAGACAAGCTTTCAAAAAGAAAAGACACTTAATAGTAAACAGTATCCAATTAACTGCATCATGCAACCATCTGCTCCGCAGATTTATTATCTGTCAAGGTTAAGAAGGCTACTGTTTACTGAATCTCTCTATCATACATGTGCCTCGTTATCAACTTGTGAGTTGCTTCATGTCTCTCAGTAATTGGATCCAATTTTGTGTGTGTGTGTATGTGTGTGTGTGTGTGTGTGTGTGTGTGTGTGTGTGTGTGTGTGTGTGAGCAAGTGACAGAGACTAGGTATGTGTGTCTCTTCAGGCAAGCAGCACTGTTTTGCATTTACTGAGTCAGAGTCGTGACTCAAGGACCCTGAATGACAGGTCAGAGCTGAGCAAATATAATGTTTGTTTAGTCACACAATTCTATTTTTATATTCATTTTCAGATGAGCTTCACTTTCACTTTAAACTGTTTTTTCTTTCTTTCTTATACATACTTATATACTGATGTTTAAGGTTATAATTCATTCAATATTTAATAGAGGAATGAATGAACTAAGAGCAGAAAGAAAGCAACAATGGGAGAAAGACAATGAGAAACAAGTATCCACTAGAGTTGTTCAGAATTTCTTGGATATGACCAGAATAAGATTTGAGGATTTGAGGAGAGCGCCACTGAATCACTGTTGTGCCACTTAAATAAAAGCCATTGGGTTTCCATGAGTGTGTGTGTGTGTAGGTGTAAAACAGAGAAAGAAAGACACACAGAGAAAGGTAATCTTGTAGTGTTTCTGTATGCTCAGTAAATACATTATGATACAACATTGTTTTTTCAATAACTCTACTTAGGTGTGTCAGAGAAGTATGAGATATAATAATATATGAATGATATTGTACCACGAGGGTATGGTAGTTATACATAGGTTCCATTATTCAAAAGTCTTTGTGTACACATTCAGCCCTCTTTGCTTCACTGCTGTGACAGAAGCAACATTTCAAAAGGAACATGGTTACTTTTATTTTGGGATTGTCCAATGCTAGATTTATTTTGGTCTGATATTTTCAAATTCCCAAAGTACATAAACCAACTATCCTTCAGAGACTTGGTTATGTTTGTATTCTCGGAGGACACGCTATCACTTCTCCAAAGATGATTTGACAAAAGAAACTTTGTTTTGACAAATGTCTGTCCAATTGGGAAAGATCTTGGCTACCTTTTACAATATATTAGATATTGAATAGAGATTAATGTTCATTTATATTTAATTCTAGTAAAGGGTATTTTGTTGCTTTGATGTTACTTCTGTATCAAACATGTCCCTGTATGTCATTGTCTGCTGAACCAACTATATATGAAATCAATAAAAAAAACTAAACAATATATTAATACAACCTGAAATCAGGACCAGAACTGAATCTCAATTAGTTTATTTTAAAAAGACAGCTTTCATCATGTTCCATACAATATGTCTTCATATCTGTAAAGCACATAAATATGTTTCATTTTCCCTTTTTTGCATTTCAAACGCCTCATCAATCATCTGACAAAGTAACCCAAAAGTGTTCATATTTACAGTACATCAGGTAATCCAAAAATAATACAGTGTGTTCTCTCCCCTTTAACAGACAAATACTGACTTTACCTAAAGACTCCTCGTCAAAGGACGAATGGAGGGAAGTTGGAAGGTTAGGTTTTGTTTGTTGGAAGATTATTTATTTATTGAATTTATTTATTTATGTGACTGAGGCATCTTCATCTTACATAGCCGTCTTCTGCTGTTACATCAAAGGTGCTCGCTTGAGTGGTGCTGGGAATCTTGCATCTTGGTAGTTGTCATAGTATTTTTGATTTCTGAGCATTTGAAATCCGAGTGTCACACTCGGGACAGAAAGCGGGAAAGAATACAACAGAGGCTTCTCCTTTTTACTTAGTATTTGTGTGCGAGCGATGACATACTGTATACAGTAGCACACACAAAGGACAGAAGCTATGAGGCTGGCAAATGCTGCCACTGTAACAAGCACAATGTATATTTCCCTCAGCGGACACTCATACTTGCATCTCAAACCATTTATCCCATACAGTGCTACTCCTCTTCACCGTTTATCATTGAAATTATTACTAATTATTGCTTTATCAAGCATAGACAGTCAGTGATTATCATGGTAACTCTGTGTCCTTGGGATCCATCCTATTAATAAAAGACTACGGTATTGTTACAGTATATGCAGATGTATAGTGTATGTTATTCTACGCTCATACTGTACATATACATATATATTTCTAATTTCTCCTTGACATACTGCAGATCAGTCGCAATACAAAAAGACTGATTGTTGGAATGACATTCGGATTAAAGTGTCATTGTTGATCCTGCAAACCTACAATTCCAAAACTAAAGTCCTGAGAGGAAAATGTGAGTGTGACCTGTGGATGAAGAATTGTTTAGGATTGAATTGGCATTAGTCAAGACCAGCTGTGATTCCTTGAGAACAGGCTTGATGTTATAGCTTCAATGGGAGATAGAGATTGACTGGAAGTTTCTTTCACTTTAGATCCGAAGGCCAAGTCGTGGCGCTGCAAGTAAATCTAAGTTTACGTCACAATACAAGCCATCATCCACATGGTTTCAGCATCACGAGGCTCAAAGGTTAAGGTTATATAAAACCATGCCAAAGAGTGATTCATGTAATGACCTTGACCAGAAGAGAGAGGAAAACATATGAATCCTGCTTGTGCACATGTAAAAGCATACATCAAAATAAACCCAAGTGTTCTGCATCAAATTAAAAAAAGGTCAGATCCGAATGAGACAGGAAACCAAAAGGAGATTTTCTGCGATCAAGCATATACCAGCGACGGTCCTACATCATCACTAGGGTTGTGAATCTTACATCTTATCACTATGTTACAGTGGGTACCCCCGCCTCAAGCAGGGCTTTGTCTCTGTCTCAGTGTCTGTAAAAACCAAATTGGCCGCGTTGAATGAGAATCCTCCAGACGGGTTGGCATGTGGTGTAAAGGCTCGTCCTCTCCCCTTTCACTCGACGAATCTCCGCTCACATATCTGAGACAGCAGCTCTTCCATGGTTCCTGGAGATGTATTGTGACAAGGGGATGAGGGAAAGGGCTTGCCAAATAGATGAGCTAAGAGAAGTTTCCAAAGGAGGCTGCAGAGAGAGGGGAGAGAGGGGAGGGGGGATACTTAATCAAGATTTACATGGATAGAAAAAGCAGAGGTGAAAGTGCAGAAATAGTATGCTCTTATAATGCCTTATTGTAGCCTCAGTGTATGGTTAAACAAATGTCTCTGTTAATGCACCATGAAGCTGTTGAAACACATCTGAGAGCCTTTTCAAAGCACAAGTATGGGGTTCATAACCTTCCTGAATCTGTATGTAACACCTTACTCCCCCCAGACTCTGGTACTGAATAAATAAATAACCGGTGTGGCTGGCCTCTCTTTGTGTAACACGCTGCACTCAATCACAGAGAAATTACCTCTATAACAACCAATAATTTAGTATGAAACATGGCTGACTGAATAAGTGGTAGAGTAATGGTAGTGCGTGAAGATTGTGGCTATCTCGCTAACGTAGGGAGAGAGATGGACACTAAATATTGACGGGTAAAATTGTGGACCTGAAAACATCTTCACTATAAAAGTTTCTAATAATCAAATGCAGAGATTTCCACTATAAAAAGAGCTGATGGGTAATGTTGAATTTTGTATGTCATGGTTTAAGATACTGTATGCCTGAATTTCCCTCGGGATAAAGTATACATCCATCCATCCATCCATCTATCTATCCATCCATCCATCCATCCATCTATCTATCTATCTATCTATCTATCTATCTATCTATCTATCTATCTATCTATCTATCTATCTATCTATCTATCTATCTATCTATCTATCTATCTATCTATCTATCTATCTATCTATCTATCTACCTACCTATCTATCTATCTATCTATCTATCTATCTACCACATCATTATTCTAGTGCTGCTTTGACACTGCGGTTATATAATAAAGCTTTACAACAATGGGAATAAATTAAGCTAATCAGCATGTAACAAAGAGCCTTTATTCCTGAGTGCCATAATCTCTTTTTCTCTCTTGAAACAACAGATGCGACCAGGTGGTTTCCCTGACAACTAGCCAGTTTGTTCCATCCTGAAATGACACCAGGAGTCGGTGGGAACGTAGATTTTCCTCACCCAGACTGTTGGCATTTCAGCTCTGAGCCCTCCTCTCCTGATAGCCAAGGAAGACGCGCCACCTGTCTGTAGACACAGACAGATGTAACGCGGCACTGGAGTGAACCTGAACCAGGAAATGATGGAGAGAGACAGAAGGATGGAGAGGCACTGATATGACCAGAGGCGTGTTCAGACACAGAGAAAACAACTTCTCTGATAGAAACCTTTTTAAATGAGCTCCCAATGGAGTCCTCACAGCCTAGGTGCAGCAGAGGAGGAGAGGCGGATAAGAAAGCACCCAGGCTAAATTTGAGCTGAGGAAAAATGTCATGTTCCCTCTTTTTCTCTGTCTGTCAAGCTCAGATTTTCATTCATATTCTAATTCAGAGCTACGGTTCAGCTGGCAGGCGCCACATGGAGCTCTGAGTTAAAAGCTCTGCAAGGATGGGTAACATCACGGGAGCGTTTCAGAGCAAAAAGGTTACCAAGACCAAGACTCAAAGGGGTAAAGGGTTGGTCATCCTGTTTGGCAGATGGCTACACACAAAGGCATAGAGCGACTTTGATGAACATTTTATGGGTTGATAAGGAAGGAGGTGCTGACAGTTTATTATAAAGATATACCAACAACCAGAGGCTAAGAAGAAGAAGGAGGAGGGCAGATCCTCCTGGGTTCTGACCTGAATCCTCCCTCCCAAAGCTTTGCCCCTGCACGGTTCACACTACCCTGAGAGATCCATTGCTCCCGGGTGTGGAAGATATCATCCTTACCTTTCTTTTCCGTCCCTGATAAAACACAGCATAGCCTGATGAAAATACATGAAATACTGTAGGGGAAGAAAACAATACAAGATTCATGCACTATTTTTGTGCTAAAAGATAAAAGGGAATAGCTTTCATAACCATGAGAGGGTTAAGGACGAGAGGAATCATAAAAAAACATACTGTAAAAGAAAATGCCAAACTATAGCAGTGAAGGTTGAAGTGGTGGATGGGCATATATTACATTTGCATATGACTGATTTGAATTTCCACTTTTTTTTACTTTGAGTAAGTTTTGTTGTTTAGCCATGACCTGAAACTTTGCCCTTATGTTTAAAGTGATAACAACACAAACATATAAGTTTTTAGTTTCAAACACTAACCCCCTGTAGAATAGAAAAAAGACTGCAAAGGTTTTTGGAGTTACAATAGATGCCAAAAGTTCTTCAGTTAAAAAGCATTCCAGCATTGATAATGTGTATATCAAAACTTTTCAAACCACTTCAAGTAAACATGACGGTCGCTATGCTCAGTAAAGATTGAAAAAGGGGATGAGTGTTTGACATTCAAAATATATTGAGTGCAGTACGAGTTTAACCTTTCATTTCTTTAATAAAAAAAATCTCTTTTATTAGTCTGAACTTTACTCTTAGCTCACCATTTCTTAGGACAGGGGTCGGGAACCTTTTTGGCTGGGAGAGCCATAAAAGCCAAATATTTTTTTTATGTATTTCCCTGAGAGCCATATACATTTGAATGCAACTTTATGCGTGCATTTTTTAAGAATAACACGTCTCCGAGTACTAATAGAGGTATCAGTGTTGCATTGAACAGGAGCTCTTTTATTAAATAAACTAAACGCTTACGTTATTTATCTCATATATGTGCACGTTTCAGTGTTTACTGCACGGGTGTCAAACTCAAGGCAATTATATCCGGCCCGCGAGAAAATGTCATATGTCCGTCATAACTGGCCCGCCGGTTTTGGTAATTAAATCAATGCATGGCACAACCACGGGAAAATACATTTGAGGAATAATCTAAATATGTGAATGAAATGAAAGTTTTTGGAAAGCAAAGGGAAAGACACCACATATCTCTGGGAGAAAGTGGCGATGTGAGCTGGCCTGTTTGTGCGACATAACGAAGCATCTCACTGTTAAACCTGCAGCTTCAGGGCCGTGTGATCAGACATGTGTGATGCAGTGAGAGCTTTATAAGCCGAGCTGCCTGTGGGAGACTCTGATGCAGAAGGAAACTTTGGTCACTACGTGTTTCCAAACACTGACAAACATCTCCACCGCTGTGTTCCCGACAGCATTCTGCTGATCAACTGAGACCATTTGCCGACTTTGCAGCTCAGATATTTTAATTGAACTGCTCAGCAATCTGTCTGCAGTTGACTTAAATATGTTCCATATCTTTTTGCACTTTATGTGTACCCTGTTCAATAAATGTGGACCGTGTTTGGCCCTCGACGTAGTCCCAGTTTTTAATGTTGGCCTGTGAATGAGTTTGAACCCACCCCCCTCCGGTCTACTGCTTGCTTTGCGCAGTCTCACGACGGGCTGGGCTCCGCCCCCTACACACACACACACACACACACACACACACACAGCGGAGGAAAGGAGAGGGGAAAACTAAAAACAAATCCGCTGCTAAATGTTTTACTTTAAAATGGCACAGTATAATTATTTATTACTTGTTAAGTTAAAAAATGTCAGCTCAAAATTGTCTGCGAGCCATATCGCGTTATCGAAAGAGCCATAGGTTCCCGACCCCTGTCTTAGGACAAACTATCACAAAATGTCACATCCGATTTTTTATAGTTGTTAATTTCCTCTTATAACAAATAAGCTTTGAATGTGTGCTCCTTTCAGAAAATGTTTGCTGAACACTATTTATTCTCTCCTTTTCCTGAAACGCACAAAGCATGAAAACACGGTTCCATTCATGTATTGTATAGTAGTGGTAAAGAAGAGGTCCCCAGCATTCTCAGAAGTGATCTGATCAAATATATGTACAAAATATTATTTTTTCACTGCAGGAAAGAAAATATTGAATGTACTCTTCAAAGCCTGAGGCTATTTGTACAGAGAACAAAACGCCTAACCTTAGAAGTCACCACAGTTAACCTTAAAGGTGCACTCTAGCAATTTAGTAATGCACTTCCATAAAGTCTGGGGACTTGTGAGAGAAAAAGAATGGTCAACGTTGGTGCAGCAGAGGCTGAGATATCTTATAGTCTCCAGGTTAAGATTAATCTCCAAAAATGTGGGATCCTACAATTCCAATAATGCAACATCTGCAATGCATCTTTCCATATTCACACCTCTAGTTTGCAATGCAAATATTTTAAGTCTCAAGTCTACCTTAAGTCAACCTTAATGTAATGTAAGACATAATACAACTTTTTGGAAAATCATTGTGTAAGCAGACAAACAAATGTGTCCCTTTAAAATCCTTCCCCTGAAATCATTCCTTTTACTAGTTATATAGTTTATCTACAAATAAACCTTCTCACATGTTCTACAGACTCCGTGAGACAAAACATATCAGTCTCTTTAAGTCACAGACACAAGCATTTGTCTGAATTCAAACTCCCATTTCCCCCTGTGGTTGTTGTGAGGAGAACAACATTTTCAACACAAATTTTCAGCATAAGTAATGTGATTCCATGTTGAGTGTGAAATGCTATTACAGTGCTTTGAGCAAGTGAGCCACCTCCAGACAGATTAGCATGGAGCGGAAAGTATAGGGCCCCACAGGCGGGGAATGAAAGTGCTATGAGGCCAAGCTTTCTTTCATTATTCATGTTCCTTCATTAACCTCTTTACCCATCTCATTTCTTTATCTCTGTAATCTGTCGATCTCACTACCTGTATTTTTTAAATATCTTTTAAACATCTCACTTCCAATCCCAGCTCTGTGTCCTATTGTTGTTTCTTTTTCTTCCTTCTCCAATTCAAATCTTAGCCCTCAGGTGCTTCTGTGCACTTTTCTCTCATTTGTCTTTTTCATTTTGTATCACATATACATGTATTTTCACAGGGAGTTGGAGAGACACCGAGATGGAGCACCTATTGCCTGTAAAGGTTTACGAAATCACTGAAGAGTGCATTTCACAAAGCTGCTGAACGCTGCAGAGTCTTGTAAGGGTCGTGGTAAATCGTGCTATCACGGCTCAGATCAGAGACAAACACATCACATTCAAGCTTATTTGTATTTTCATCTTCTTTTCAACAGTTATTGTGAGATCAATATTTAATCTTTGGTAAATCCATCGTAGATGAATCAGACCTGACAGGCGATATAACACAAGGCTCCACTAAATCACACCAAAATTGAAAATGCATTGGTTGAATCTTTTAGGGAGAATAGCTGAAAGTGTGTGTTATGTGGAGTACCGTGTGAACCAAAACAGCCTGCAGGTGCATTAGTTACTGTGCGACGAGTCGGGCACTTTCTTTCTCACCTTCAGCTCTCATCCTTCCACTTCACCGTCGCCATTGCTTCTCCACACAAATCACCTACCATTCAACATCAGAATCTTTTCCCTCCTACGCATGTCAGCATCTTCCGATTTTCTCAACCCCACAGTAGCCATGCTGTCAGGAACAGCTGAGCTCAATTTAAATATCTGCATGCTAACATGCTCACAAAGACAATGTTAACATGATGATATTTGATCATTATTTCATCATGTGGAGAATGTGGATGCCTGTACCAAATTTCATGGCAATCCATCAAATAGTTGTTGAGACATTTCACTCAAAACCACCAATTTCAACCTCATGGTGGTGATATAGGAAAAGTCAGGGGACCACAAAAGTCAATAGGCTTCATCCTCTAGGGACCATACATGTCTGGCAATCTATTAAAAGATGGTCAAGATATTTCAATCCGGACCAAAGTGGTGAACCGAGTGACATTGACCGCATTCATTTAAATAGTTTGAAAGTACAGGCTGAGATGCAGGGACATGGCATAGCCTGCTGGTTACATAAACTTTGCTGAAGTGTCAGTCGTTATGCTGTAGAGTGTAGATAATGACAAGACAGGTCATTTTACGGTAAAACTGGTTTTTTTTAATGTTCCAGTCCACACTCCTTTATCACCTCTGCCCTCATCTACCACCTTATCACCACCTCATCACACTCAGCACTTAAAAACAACCCCCATTATCACCCCTGCAGCTGCTTCCCACACTGTCCTACTTTCATCACCTCCGAATACCCTCCAACCCTGTGAACCTCAGGTGTTTTATAAGGCCACCAAATTAGCTTGCCCATATAGCTTAGAGTCAGAGCCTGCTGAACTGGCAAATTACATTTGCATTGCTCTATTAATAGAAGTGTCCGACAGCAATTTAAATCTTTGTCCTTACCAGCAAATTGCATTCCATCTCGCAATTTAATTCAGTTTGATTCAATTCAACATGCTTGATTGGCATGAATGCGACTAAGTGTCTAAGCAAGAGGAATGAATGAGCACACAAAACTGAGTGAGTTTGGATTTCCTGGTAATCCACTGGTTTAAGGCACACGCAACTGGTTCGAGTCTGGCCAGGGCCCTTCATCGCACATCATCCCCATTCCTCCCTCGTTATGTTTCTGTCTCTCTCTTGGGAAACTTCAAAGCCAAAATGCTGAAAGGTAAACAGTCAGTTCAAGGTGAGATATTCAGTTCACTTGTTGCCTAGCAGTGATGGTCTTTTGCGGCATCACCAGTTCAAAGAAAGGGCTGTTTGGTGAGTGGTCTGTATTAATGTGCACTATAATTGGATTTAGTCCTGCATATATTGGCTGGTCTTCTTCTGTGACTGTTACTCTTGTTCTTTAATTGCAATTGTAGATTCGATTGGTTCTGATTACATATTTGGTTAATTCAAGAATCAATAACTTGTCTTTTATCTGTTTTTGTTCATCATGCAGACGTTTCATATTGTGATATTCAACGTCTTCAGATGAACTGATTACATTTTTAAATGTCATCTCACATTCAGGAGCCCATATCTATGTTGTGCTTAGTCTCCATAGATCACAGGTTTGTAGCACTATGTTCCTCATATTTTATAACACACATATAGCTCTTTCTGTCTCCCTGTCTCTCACACACACTGTTCATAGTGCTGTAGGGTTGTGGACCAATCACAACATCTCTGTCTCCTTACGCAGTCTACAAGGACACTTTCAGGTCCCAAAGGTGGGTCATGGATAGATTAAAATGAGCATCAAACCCAGAATTATTTATATAATTTCTGTCAAGCTCTTACTTTAAAGCAGACTGGAGAGTGAAAAAAAAACAGTAACAGCATGATCAGCATGAATAATCAGAAAGGGAGAGTGGGAGCATGACAGATTGTAAAAAACACTTCATTTACTTGTTTGAATGAAACTGGTGATTGTAGGAGTCCTTACACCATCAGTTTATAATGAACAGTTGATGACATAAACAACTCCATTGCGCTGCATGAACTAACACAATACTCTATTTTGGTTGAATGCACTTATGTAAAGGGAGAGAATTGGACAATTTAGAGCAAATGGTTACGCAGTTATTTTTATTTTTGCAGAAAATGGTTATTTTCTCCCTGGTGCTCCATGAATAAGAAGAAAAACAGTCAAAACCTCCAGAAATGTTTTGCTCCTTGTTTGAATACTGAATTACTGAAGCACACTGAAAACAACTAAAGCCACAAGCAGGTTGCAATACCCTTAAATGCTGTACATCCCCTCTTATTCAAGCCGGGGTCCTGCTGCTGAATATAGGTCATGATCTTATGATTAAAGGTGCCACAAGTAAAACCTGAGTGAAATAGCTGGAAGTCGCTGAGTGCATTTGGCTCTGAATAATAATGAAACATGAAAAACTGCACGACGCATCCATCAAATCGTTAAATATGCCTATTTTAGCGTGTAATACCATTGAAGATTTAAAAAGAACATATTGAATTTAAGCGACCGATCGATAAATACCTGTGGTCTCAATCCAGGAACCTACGGGGAACATGTTGTTGCACAACTTGAAGATTTCAACAATCTCCAGAGAACATTTGAAATCTACTTCCAGTAGGAGGAAAGTGTGTGGACATTTCACTTTGATGACTCATATTCATCAATGAACACAGACAACAATTACCTACAACAAGCACAACAACAGCTAAAACAGGCTCGCGAGAAGCAAGTGCTGAATCAAGGTCAACAGTGATTGACTGAGCCAGTTTACTGATGGCTGGATAATAAAAGTGTTTACCAAAGCCATCATTCAGAGGCAGGGCAGCAAATCAAGAGCTCCCATCAATAAAAACCACACGCAGCCACAAACAATTGCACTTCGATGTCCAACTCCACGTATGTCACAGCAGGCATGCAAGCTCTCAGACTGCCCCCACAAAATGTAGCCAAACCTAACTTCTCTCCACTTTCTTTATCTTTCCCTCTTTCTCTGTCACAAAAACACAATTACTCACAGACACATGGTTACCCACACACCATCTCGTAACTTACTTCTACTAAGGAGCTGCAGGTTGCGGACCTCTTCTCTGACCTGCAGCTGGAGGACTTGTTGGAGGACTTCCTGCCTCAGCGTCTCCTGGACGATTCCCATCCTCTCTAGCTTCTCCCCGTTCAAACGCAGCAACGCCCGTCCTGACAGGAGGAGGAGGAGGAGTACATGGATTAAGTTTCTCCACTTAGTTTGAAAAATACCATAATAGGTGAAATTGAGAATAGTCAACTTTGTCCTAAAGATCTATGTGTGTGCTACATTTTTACCTTTGGGTATTCCACATTATAATTATTAGTTGCATTCCAGATAGATTAAACACCCTGGTGTTATTGGAGAATAATATCCAGACGCCCTCTATTAAAACCCACACTCTTCCTATGTGAATGTGGGTTTCTTTCCATACTTCAAGCACATGCATTTCACAGGGATAGACGACTTTATGAATGTCAGGGCCTATCTATTGCATGTGTTACGAATGTGTTTGCAACTTTAATTTATGTTGTAGATTCTAATTTCCAGGAGTAAGGTGTTTATTTCCTGGTTAATACTCTTTAGTACAGTAAAGAGGCTGGCATTGCTCAGGCTGGCTGGAGCTTTACTACAGAGTATGGAAGTTAATGGAAGTTAACCCTGGGGACACACACATTTACCATACCATTACCCACAGTAAACTGCTTTTACAACCAAGCTGTACTCACACAAACACAAAGGCAATATGAAAAACTTAGACAGTGTGGTAATACACACACACACACACACACAGACACACACACACACACACACACACACACACACACACACACACACACACACACACACACACACACACACACAGGTTACTATGGGTAAGGGAGCTGTGTCCTTCCCCGGTGCAGACAGAAGAGGAATCCATCATACCTGCAGTCGCTCTGTACGATGCCCAAATCATAATTAGACACATTACTCATGCAGCGCACTCTCCGAATCATTCAAGTTCATTCCTATTTCCTTCCCGTGGAAATCACTGCATTCTCTGTATCTCTACCTTTCTTTCTACTTCTGTATTTCTGTACCGTATATGCTTATTCCATACACATAGTAGCCTTTCTTTCTCAGTCTCTCGCTCTATCACACACACACACACACACACATCTACACACAGACTCAAAATGTAGATAATGGGACACAATAATAAACTGTGTTGTTGTTCCTTTATTCCTCGGCAGCAGCTAATGAGCACGTCTGTCGGGGGAGACAAGAAGAGGGAACAGAACAGAACAGAACTAAAGAGAAGAAGACAAAAGAAAAGTACATTAAAGGAGAATAGAGTCCTCTGCCCTTTGTCCCTTCTCCGAGCCCATAAAATATATATATATATTTCCTTAACAGAGAGCGTAGTCATATTTCATAAACACAGGCTGGAGGGTGGAGAACAGATTTATGTGTGATAGACCGAGGTAGGTCTGTCGTGACCCTCAGTGGACCAAGGCCTGGGCTGAGTGCCTCTAAAACCATCGGTAAAAACTAATGTAACATGCCTCAAGCCGTAGTATTCACAACATCTCGACTTCAGCAACAAAGGTGAGTTGTAAAGTCGTAGCACAGCATCCGTCCTTTGCCCATGTTGCCTAAAACTATTTCTACTACAACTCCACAATACTCTAAGATTTGGGATTTCATAATGTCCAATGTCCTTAGGAGCCTAACCTAACCTCTACCTCAGAGCGCGTCGATTGACACATCTGAAGTGTTTTTTAACAGCCATGCTCGAAAGCGGGGTGAAGAATTGGCGATAATCGTTGTGGATAACAACGCACATTTTGACACTCTATCCTGCAAGGCATTGACAATGTTGAACTCTGAAAAGTGACAGAAATTTTGAAAGTTCAAACCCTGCCAACTAACCTCCTCACATCAGGACAATCACTGCATGAAGTGGGTGTGAATTTTGGATTGTTTGTTTCAGGAAGTTACAGCGCCCCCTAACTCTGATATCGCTAAGTTGTGGGGGAACGCCAAATCATAGAGTCATAGAGTTTATATTTTTCAATTTCTGATATCAGTAGTTACTGTATGGACTTCGGCCCTGGGGGAGGGGATATGCAAAGCAGTTCCACCATCCGACGGGCTCTTCTGTTGATGTCTACTGGCCCCGTAACTGTTTCATATTCCACTACTGGAACTCATAACATGCAGCTGGACTTTTAGTCAGTGTTCCCATGTTTGCAAATGTATGACTCCTCTGCTGACCGATGCACTCTCACATGTCAAACTGAAGCTCTGTCTATTCCAATCTTCATTTCCTTCTTTTGCGTAACTATTCCGACACACATATAGCTGTGTGTGCCCTTTGGAGGTAAAGTGAAATAGGATTGAAGCTTGAAAAATGTATTTAATAAAAGTATTAAACATTTAAGTTCAGCTGAAGTAGGAGTCAAATGTTGGTTATCATGACGGCAAGTGTTTGTACTGGTCTTTTTTCCTCTATATACAGTGGTTGAGAATGTTTTGTTAAGTGATTGATACTTTGTAGGACAGACAGATTACTGAACATTAGTAGAGCAGCAGTAATTGTGATTTTTATTTTCTAACTCCTGAGCTATGATATATAGCTCTCACTGGACCTTGGCCAGCCAAACGAGGACAGAACAGCCAGTTCTTGCCTTACAACCAGACGGGCTGGAACAATACAGACTAAGAGCTACCTCTACTGTGTGCACGTCTCCACTCCCCCGGAGACTAAACAATGACAAACCAGTAAGCTTTCGTAATGGTTTAATAGATACTGTATGTGTATGTGTGTGTGCACATGTAGTTTAAAATAAGGCAGATTATTTACTTCTCTTCAGAGTCCAGTCGCTCTCCGTTTCCAGCACATAGAGTTGAACAACACATTTTGTGTGAGCACAATTATCTTGGGGATACAACAACAATCATTTTCTATTTATTTTGTGCTAAGTTTCAGTTATTTTTTTCAAACACACACTTCTGTCTGCACACTCATCAACCTCTTTAACGCTTGTCCCCAACAGCCCTCTGGTGTGTGCTTGCCAACAGAAGTACCAGTATGTCCTAGAAAAACCACCAAGGTCTGTGTGTGTGTGTGTGTGTGTGTGTGTGTGTGTGTGTGTGCGTGTGTGTATGTGTGTGTGTGTGTGTGTGTGTGTGTGTGTGTGTGTGTGTGTGTGTGTGTGTGTACAAATGAGACAAAGCAGGTAAATGGAGTTCAAATCAATTCCCCTAAGAAAGACTTAATGCATCTCCTAAAAATTGCCTGCAGATAGGGAAAGTAGTGCTGTCAAAGGGAGAAAAGAAACACAAAAACAAACAACAAATTTAGAGATCGCTTCTCTCAATTTGGCTTCAAAATAAATTGCTTATTAACGACGTCTGTGGGCATGTGGGAAGCAGTTCTGCCTCGGATATAGGACAATAATGACACTTAAACCTGTCTAAAAAGCAATTTGAGAAGTAGGACGGTAAAGACTTCCTTATAAAAGAATACTTTTGATAGAAGAACATGTTCCTTCTATGTCTCCATTCAAATGGCCTCATCTGCAATTCACACATGATATACAATGGTGACCTGCATCTGTATATATTACCATGATAAGGAAAATAGAATATTACTGCAATGTGGAAATTAATGCAGCAGCAGCTGGAATGCAATTTAGTGAGCAAGATCACATCTGGAGGTAGTCTAGCGTGTTTTTTGATCAGACCTCAGTCTGTAAATGTAATCTATGCAGCTTCCCGTCATGAGAAACTATCTGTACATGAGCTGAAGACAGCAGGAGACAGATTAGTGATTGTCTGACACCTAGTCTTTGAACCTGCTGACCTACGGTACCTTTGAAATTTCTTATCACAGTGTAGACAAAATATAAACACCTGTTGTGAATGCAAGGCACGTCATTATTCTGAGACCTGGTCTAGTTGCAAAACAGGGCCTCTGTCAGTAAATCATATACACACCATGCCACCATTTCACTGGCGTTATATTCATGTTTCACTATGTGCTTATTATAGCACAGAGATCAGGGTTTCTAGTTCAAATTTGGATTGCGATCGTTTCTTGCTTTTGACAGTAGCTAGGCTGCTGGCGGTAACCATGTTGCTAACGATGTATAAACAAGTAGATCGAACTACTTGTTCCTATGGAAATCAACAGACAGTAAATATGTTATTACTGAAAGCGATCCGTTTGTGGTTGTGACATCGTCCCCCAACAATATACCACATTGTGAAGATACATCTTTACAAATACATTTTTGGATACCCTCTACACTACACCTTTGATATACATTTTGTAATGTATTCACAATCAATCATTTAATTATTTAGCACAAAACCATAATCGGCAAATAACTAGTAACTACGGTTGTCAAGTAAATGTACTCAAAAATGAAAAAGACGTTTGGTCACACACCAAAGGCAAATCAAGCTTGCCTGTCGACTAGGAGAAGCAATCACAGATGTGATATAGGGAACTCAGTTCATCACAAGCTTCACATACTTCACTGTGGTGGAACAGAATTATAATCGCATTGCACACACAGTCTGACAACCTATTTCCTGCTTTTGACAAGCATCCAAACTGAGTTACAGTATCTAAATCATGTCTACTACTACCAACGATAATAGGAACAAAAAGAGGACATTAACAACAGTTGTGATAAAATCAATAAACTATAACAAAAGATGGTAGCATGAATCTTTACACACATTTTAAATGTAAGAGCAAGAGACACTGAAGAAGCTACACTGATCTCCCCAGGCAGCTTGTTCCACTGTGACGCTGCCATTACTGAGAGAGAAAAAAATTACTTTTGGGTCACTGAACTAAGATGATACAGACACACAATCCATTTCTCGGCAGTGAGATCTAACATCCTTCTGTTTATTGATGTGAGTCTTTGATGCTGACCATATGCATCAACAACAAAAATACATATTCACACATTATTTGCACATGAAAACACAGGAGCCAATAACACAGGCAAAATGAAATCCAGCTGGACATCAGCAAGTGAATACATAAGGATAATTGGATCCAAGC
The DNA here is from genome assembly GCF_900634415.1 of Cottoperca gobio. Classification (NCBI taxonomy): domain Eukaryota; kingdom Metazoa; phylum Chordata; class Actinopteri; order Perciformes; family Bovichtidae; genus Cottoperca; species Cottoperca gobio. Next base: position 7,469,420 of record NC_041361.1, read on the forward strand.
CTCTGTCTCTCTGTCTCTTTGAGAATACATAAATACAAATGATCAGATCAGAGATGCTGTAACTATGACGGTGGCAGCATTGTTAACCCTGAAGCCAGTGTGTATGGCTGTGCCTGTGTGTGCCGGTGTGTGTGTGTGTGTGTGTGTGTGTGTGTGTGTGTGTGTGTGTGTGTGTGTGTGTGCATGCAAATGTAAGCGAGTAGTGGCTGACCCTACGGCGCAGAACAGCAATCTGTTCTCTGTGAGACGCTAAAAAAAGAAACTGCTTTACCGTCTGGTCTGTCAATGTGTGCGAACAAATGTGTATTTGTGTGCGTGTTTGTGTACACAATTGTATGTATCTGCTCATGTGTGTCTGTTGGGTTTGTGAGTCTATTCACTTGCATGCATTTGTGTGGGCTTGCTAACAAATAAATGTGTGTGCGTGTGGGGGGTGTTGTTTGAACTCAAAACACAATAACCCACCATTTTTTCCACAGATTTCCCTTTCTTCTCCAAAAATAGGCTGCACTCCTTTCGTTACCTCACATGAATGCCTTTTAAATCTCCTTTGGAGAGATTTGGGTGTAAACCTGTTTCCAGTTGAAAAAGCTAAGCTGTGGAACCACAAACCTAAAATAAAACTTGTGTGACATTTGGTAAGCCTTTTATGGCATTTGGTTTGCAATATCTTAGTCTACAGAAGCTGCTGTGCTGAGGTCAATGGACAAGGGACTGGTTATATTTCCGACAAGGAAGAACATCTACAAGACCACTCCTAGGTCATAAAAACTATTTCAAATATATATAGTTGCAAATACGAAAATTAGTAATCATTACAATGAATCACAATCAGACACATTGGTTTCTGTGATGCTTTGTGTGCATGCATCTTCGTGTGGTGTGCAGTACCTGTGATGGCATGATGGGAGAAGGCCTCTACATAGGTCAGGTAGTTGTGAGGACAGTGTTTCTTAAGCCACTTGCAGACATCCTGCTGAGTCCACAGCACCACAGGTTTGGACAGACTGGACAGAGTAGGACTGGTGTGATACACAGTGAAGGCTTCACCCGGACGCAACTGAAACACAACAACAACATTATATTAACCGTCGCACTCTACTGTTGCATGTTACAGTATGACAGTATTAACAGTATTAGCAAGACAGAGTCAGTAGGTGTAGGTGTATGTATATATTTGTGTTTTAATTTCCTGAACTACAATATGACGCAAGTTGGAACATTACTCTTTTATTGCTTTTCCCCACATAATCACCTTGTTATTGCTCTAGCTTACCTAAATATGCAAAATGCTGAATTTTCTCATTAATGTGAAATTAACTGGGATGATGTGTTTTAATGTAGTTTGCAACAAAATCCCTTCTGCTCGTAAATCACACATAGAAAATGCACAGAGTGCAAATAGAGTAATGCAATGGAAAGCAGCTTATTAGGGGTTTATATAGTATTGTGTAGCCTGCAGTGTTATCTCTCATTTATTGCATATAGAAGTAAAACATGTACACGTTAGTATGTGTGTGCACAACTTAAACCATTTAAAATGTTGAAAAGGTTATCGTCGGCGCTTCACATTCTCACATTCACATAATGAGCTTAAATGAAACCCAAATTAACAGCAACATACGGTTTAAAAGCTTGTAGGCAGAGAAGGGCAAACAGATGCTGTTCATTTGATTAAAAGGAGCACTGCACTCGGTCTTCGCTTTTCAACCCTAATTCAGAGAGACAAATGTAAAGCCACTCTCACCATACTTTCTCACGCTTTTCATTATTCCAAGTCTCTACAATGCATCACTTCACCCCTCTACCAAAAACATATCTTGATACAGTATTTACAGTATTACATTCCATGGGTTGTGTAGTATTGTGCCTGCTGTGGTCTTTTTTACTAAGGTAATGTTTTGCAATGCAATTAGTGTGATTCTATCCTATTTAACGATGCTGTGTCTTTATTCCTCTCATACTCAATTTCTCTCTCTGCTTCACACACCTTCCTCTCACCCCAAAATAATCCAGGCTTTTCTTTGTGTGTCAAGACTCACGGCTATGTGTGGGGAATTAATACGGACATTAATAAAGTCACAACCAGTTTATATGGGCAGGAAACACAACCACTCCTTGTCCCCTCAGCCCTCTCTCTTGTGTGACTTTGTCTCATATCTAATCCATTCATTCATGCTCTGACTGTGCCAACTTCACAACAAAGACTTTGGCTGATTTTCAACAGAAAAACACAGAACTTCTGCCAAACGTTCCACTCCATAACTGACTGCATTTAATGGGATTATGTATGCTGAAATGTCATACACACAAATGCAACTTGCACACACTTTTGTTGCTTAATATCCAATGTTCTCCCCGCCGCCTTTTTGTTAATGACACAAAGACCAGCTCCCAGAACACCTTCACATGACAATAAGTGATAGACACAAGTTCATAATTATTTACGTATTTGCTTGCCGCTGTAATGAGATCTCTTCTTGTCAATTAAAGGACCAATCAGCCCTATCAAGTTCTGGCTGGTCCACCAGCTAAGTGCGTTCATGCTTTGTAGGCCATAATTGAAAACAACTCCATTTCTTCGCTCTGGTGTGTTTGCTCGTTTCCTAATCACACACATACCTCTAACCCGAGTAAAGCCATTTTAATAACCCAAATGTACTGCTCCAGCCCCATCATTAATTGAGACTAAGATGGGAGAGGTGTGGAAATGCTCTCTCTTGTGGATGATTGAACGCGGACAAGAGGAAGTTAAAAATGTGTCCTCGTCTTTGGATGGCCATCTTAAGTCCCGATATTTTCTGCAATCCTCACATTGACATAGTTGAGTAAATATTAGAGTGAGTTGGGGCTGAAAATGCCTGAACAATCATTAAATTGAACAAGACAAATAGCTTTTTGTCTAGATCAGGTCAAAGGCAACCAGGCCTGCTGTTTTAGGACCAAACAGAAAGGTCATAATCCTTTGACCTGCAGGGCAGAGAGACTTCACAGAGGAGAGAAATACACGTACTCTTAATATGAAGCATTTAACATGGAATTAAATAGGATTGGGTTTCATAACATCAGAAAGATAGGTCAAATTATGTGAAATTCATATGTCAACAGGATACAAAGTAGTAGACACACACCATATTTTAATGTGTGTCACCCAGAGTCATTATTTGAGGATATGCCACTGTGCTTTTTCTCAATATTGACACTCTTGACCATTGTCACTGCCTACTTCTGTTATCTGTATGCTGCGTTCGGTCTGTGCTATGGGTGTCAACTAATGTGTGCTGCCAGACGCTGCCGATGTATGTCGCACTTACGGTTAGAGAGGAGAACAGCTTTTCCTGCTGGATGCACAAACCAGAACATTACAGCATACAACAACATCAACACTATCACAGATAGTGCAGTTAGAAAATCCGGAAGAGAGATTCATAAAAATCAAGGGACCTATATTTACGAGAAAACACATTTGAACAATCTGCAATAACTTATCTTCAATAGTGACTAAGTGACATGGCTTTGCATCATCACAGAATAAATCAAATAAAACACTTTAGATCCACTGAGGAATCAAACACATTACAAATATGGGAAACATAAACAGATCCTTGCATATAAGTTGTAATGATTATATTATTGAATATATCATGACTCATATCTGTTGACATTTATTTAACTGTACAGGATGTCGTATACAACTACATAGATGAAAAAGAAAGATGACAGACGGACAGATAGAGGAGGTGAACAACGACAGACAAGGAATGAGAAAAAGAAAAAGCAGACAGTGCGCAGGGGAACAGGGCACTCTTTGCGTGAGTAATAGCCTTCATCATCAAGAAGCCAGACAGAAGGAAAATGGAATGATAGCTCCCCATCATCCCTCCTTCTCTCCTCTTCATCCCTTGCTTTTTTTCCACCGGTCTTTGGCCATCCATCAGACTGTATCTCCTCTAGCCAGTTCAGTGTTGTCCCCGTTCACCCTTTACTACCTCCCCCACTCCTAGTGAGACCTACTTTTGTCCAGCGGGAGGAGCTCCCTCATTCATTACGTACAGCAGAGGAAGGAGAGTGGCGGAGCTGGAGGAGAGGGTGTGAATCGTCAAATTGGAGGATGTATATGGAGCGGAAGTCTAATATGAGGAGGAGGAGGACAGAGAAGAAGGAGAGAACGAGGGGGAAGGTAACAGATATGCAGTGATATGTTGGATTCAGCACCACAATGGCCGGGACAGTAAGCCAAAGTCATGTGTTTCAAACGGTTTAGTCCTTAATTGATTTAACATGAAGATATTGAAGTTCTTATCTACCATCCATATTTGATTATGCTGCAAAAGAATTCCCCTTAAAAGTAGCTCTACATTTTGGGAAATGTGCTAATTCACTAAACTACAGCCAGTTAGCTTAGCTTAGCATAAAGACTGAAAACAGTGAGGAAACGGCTAGCCTGGCTCTATCAGAAGGTAATACAACAATGGCGTAAATATCAACGGTGCAACCGGTGCAGCTGCACAGGGGCCGAGGCTGATCCGCAAATCTTTGCCAAGATATTTATGTAGAGTATGTGAAAAACAATAACAATGAGATTCCTAGCTAAAGTGATATACCACCTTCCTGCCTTGTGGATAACACTTACGTTCCGTTGCATTCTTCTCAAAAGTTATGAAGGAAGAAGGCCTGCTGGGTAATGCTATTTTGTCTAACGACCTTGCCCCCTGTCTTTTGTAATAACGACAGTGACTCACTTTTAGCGAGAAGCATTCTTAAGCAAATGGTCAAAGTTAGCGGCATAATGTTTAGCAAGCCCAAACAAAAAAGTGGTGCTAAACAGAGGAAGGATAAAAGGGAACAGAAGGAGTATAGTACTAAACTGACTAACTTAAGATCTTTTTTACTCATACCCCTGCGTCATCATTGTTGAATGTTAGCAACATTGAGAAGCATTTGGAGGCTCTCAATAGAGAACAGAGTCATGAATGGACATAAGTCCATGGAATGGACAGTGTTGACTTTTCAGAGTGCAAGGCCCGTACAATGAACTTCTATCACAACTATGTTATGCTGCTGAATACAATCTGTCTACCATCGCTCTGAAGCCGACAAAATAAACATGTTACAGTGTCTTTTATAAACTGTACAAAAATGATGTCACCACAAGGCAACAGGAATTCACTGTACCCGTCCAAGAAATTGTCCTGCACATAACCCCTATAAAACACTATTCCCGTCTTCCTGCTAGTCAGATCCATTTTCCCTTCCTAATCCACATACTCTGATTTTCTTCTCTGCACTTCTCTATTGATTATTCTGTTTGTATCCTCGAAAAGCTTATTTCTCTTATCCCCCCTCTACTTGCTCCTCATACATTTCATCCCCTGCCTGCCTGACAAACTCCCTCCGCCCTCCCTGTCCTCCCTCCCTGTCCTCCCTCTTTCTTGTTTCCTCCCTTCGATCTTTTTTCTGCCTTGGCTTCTGCGAACGGAACTACTTTTTGCCCATTTGTCATCGATCAACTTTTATTTATGTAGCTCAATATCACAAATTACACATTTGTCTCAGAGGGGTTTACAGACTGTACAGCAATACGACACTCGGTGTCCTTAGGCTGTTGCAGCGCACAAGGAAAAACTTCTCAAAAGAAACCCCCGTTAAAAAATGGGAGAAGCCTCAAGGAGAGCAACTGAGGAGGGATCCCTCTCCTAGGACGGACAGACGTGCAATAGATGTCATGTGAACAGAATAAACAACATAGTATAATTACAACATAGACAATCCATTTCCAAAAATTATATTGTTATCATGTATGAAAAGGATGGAACGGGACTCTTTCTGTGTGTGTGTGTGTGTGTGTGTGTGTGTGTGTGTGTGTGTGTGTGTGTGTGTGTGTGTGTGTGTGTGTGTGTGTGTGTGTGTGTGTGTGTGTGAACTGAATCAGGATTAGCTGAATCAGGATTAGCTGAATCAGGATTAGCCGAAAGTCAGGGGAGCGTGGGGAATCCATAAAATGTACTCTTTGTGACCGACAACGCCTCTCTTCCGACGACTGCTTCTGTCTCTGCACATCCACATCCTGCCTGAGATTGATCAATGATGCTACGCCAATTAGCAGAGTGTGTGTGTGTGTGTGTGTGTGTGTGTGTGTGTGTGTGTGTGTTTGAGTGAGTGAATCAATCCATGTTTTATAATCTACACACCATGCACTGTAGCTGCCTTTCCCTCTCCACTCTGCATCTTTTCTTTCTGTCACTTAATTTCTCCACAGGTGACTAAACCCTTCTCCTCTATCTTCTCTGTAGGCTCTGCTGTCTAACCTAACAGCTCTCTCTTTCTATCTCTCCCTCGACTGTGCCGATCTATCTCTCTGCTGTCGTTTTAGAATCAGATCTTCAATCTGTCTCTCCAATCCTAAAACCATGTCAGATCCTGACACATGATTCTTCAAATCTCCTGCTCACCTCTCTCCCCAACGTCTCATTTCATCTTTCCTCTCCTCTCAGTAAACACTGAACCCACCTCTTGTCCCTGGATGTTTCTGTTGCATAATTTAGCACCCCTGTGTCTCCTTTTGCTCAGTTTAGTGTTGTACATATGTGTTTTAGTGTCACTGTGTTTCTGAAAATGTTTATGTGTGAGTGTCCTCTTGTCAGAGGAAGTGTGTGCAAGTGTGTTAACTGTCAGCCTCCGTTAGCTTCGCACATCTCTGCCTTTGGTTATCCTCGGGACACGCTGCTTGTAAATGCCTTGCACTCATGTGAATATGAGCGGACTCTCAGTGGGAGGACAAAAGGCCAGATGGGATTTTCACAAAGCTCTCTATTTAGCGTGAGTCAAACATGTGTCTCAGACAGAGCAACACATCACTGAGTGGCAGGACAAGGACAATACAGGCTAAAGCATGTCTGCCTCAATTGCCCGGGAGCTCTCTTATTTTTCTCTCTGTGTCTCTTTACTGTGTCTTTTAAACCTCTGTGCTCTTTCTGCATCATCGCTATACTAACGCAGCCACCAGCTACTGAAGGTAACGCTGCCAGCACTTTAGGATGACAACAAGCAAGAAACGTATTTAAACGATTCGTATGAGGGATGTTTGATCACCTTTCAGTTTGGTTAAGTTTGGGCAAATAAAAGTGCTTTAAGGTTACGCTTACACATGTTCAGGGTTGTGAACAACAACCTAAACTGTTGTTTTTCTGGTGAGAACAGTCTCAATGGTTCTATTGAAATTGGGGACAACTGAAAAAATAAAAACAATTTCCCTAGTAATTTGTTTTAAAGATGATAAGATGGTAGGTAATCTACTAGCGTGATGGTGTTAAATAAAAAGGCAAAACACACTGTAACAAGAGTGTATAGCCATGCGCCTGGCCTGGTGAGGCTGAGGCAGTGCTTTGAGCTAATGCTAACAACAGCATTGGGGCAGAGATAGTTCAGTCTCGACCAAAGTGGTGAAATAACCAACAGACAGACTGTCGAGACCAACAGTCTCAACCTCAGAAAATATAAGAAAGTGCAGATAAATGTAGCCTACAATATACAATGTAATATACAGTATGTCTGGAAGCAGTAGCTTATTACAGTTCAGTATGTGTGCACACAATAACAATATAAGCTATACTTTATATACTAGGCTATGTACGAAGGATATTATTATGTATGTATGGTATGGTATGTATGCACTAAGTTGATGGCACCGCAGAAGTGCACATAGTTTAGTTCAATGGCATCATTTAGTTAGCATTACCAAAGCAGACAAGTAGAATAATCATAACAACAGTTACTAATTGTGGATTTCATATATGAATCAAGTTGGTGACTAAAATAATGAACCCTTAAAATCTAGCGTGTATCTTATTCCTTATATCCTTACAAGGAGTGATCAAAGTTAGTTCTCTAGAATAGTTCACTGCTTTGTGGCGATGCCACTGTGTTCTGTAATAAGGAGGGGAAAATAATCACAGACTGGTCTTTTATGTTCGCCCACCCAGCATGGCAATTTAGTGAATAAGGGCCTCACTTCCTGTAACAGGCTTGGTTCTGATATAGGGAAAGAAGTGCTGTTACTTCATAAATTGTGTTATTCCATCTATTCCCCAGTCTCACCCAAGGGTTCACCCACAATCATGAGTCATTATTTGGAAATGGCAACTGCATACAGGTCCACCTGCAGCAATGTAAAAACATAAAATCATATATAAGCTCTATTTTAACACCTTCAGCAGCTATAGCGTGACAATATTTCACCTGTTAACCGCACAAATTACTGTGTTCTGAATGTAATTTCCCACACCGTCTAGTGCAGGAATCAGCCTTGTTTCAGGAAACTTACTTTCATTTCCAGATAAAATATGTATTTTTTCTTTCTTGTTTTAAGCAAGACAAGTGATAAATGCTGAATATTGCATTGTAAATGAGGAAATATAAATATATATATATACTGTATTTATATATGTACACACACACACACACACACACACACACACACACACACACACACACACACACACACACACACACACACACACACACACACACTTAAAGCCATATTCCCACGGGACTACTTGTACCAGGGGACGTTGTGTGATTTAGAATTTACACCCCCCCACGCCTGTGTTTCAACACAGATTGTAGACGTTTGAGGTGCGCAAATGGACACTGAATTGTTTTTGTAAATGCAAGAGACACACGGAGACATCAGAGAGAGCTGGACTCCAGAAGTTGAATAATGCATAAAGAGGCTTGTTGCCACAAGGACATGATAAGCCTTACTTCTCATGGTATGGAGGAGGTTTAATTATCCAGTCTCTGTGTAATCACATGGAAACAGCTTCCCACTCGTCTTTTATTAAGCCTTTTATAGCTGTTATAGCTGAGGGGGCAATCTTTTATGAATTATTGAACAATCTTGCAGTGCATATGTACATCTTACAGCCCCACAATAGCAAACTTTCTTATAGTGGGGAGACTAAACAAATGTCCTCCACTGGGCTATCTGCTCTCTTTTGTGTGAGGAGTAGGAGCCAGGAAGAAGGCTGTTGTGTCATATGGTGTTTTAGGTCAAATACAGGCAGAATGCCTTAAAATAGATTTCTTTCCTCTTTGTTTTGCCTCTCTGGTGAAGCACAGATGGGATTCCATTTTGCTCAGGAGCAATGTGTGGAAGTAAATGATGCTCTAGCTGCTGAGCTTACATTATACTGCCGAGACATTGAGCCACCAAGCAAGCATTTCCTCACCAGCCATTCAGCACTGAAATTACTTTCATACCCGGTGTTTACACCTGTTATAGCTGTTGCTGAGCTTCGGGGGGGAAAACACGCATCTGTGGAATAAATGAGATTTTTAGACACATAGGACAGTATTATGTCCATTTTCTATGCAGTGTACAAGCACCGTTACATCACAAGTTGTGAGGTAGCACTTCTCTGAGCACTCTTTTGTTACATAACCAGTTTCTCTCTGGTGGTATCCACCGCAGGTTTAGGTGAGACCAGCCAACATCATGTACAAGATTAAACAGTTAGACTTCAGCACTGACGCTGACGCACTAATGCTCTTTCTTGTCTCTCTGATGCTAACAGATTATCTGCCACAGTGTACATATGGCTTTTTACCCGGCAAAGTCAGGGCAGCTTCATTACACCACTCTTTCTTTCATATAGTTAGAGACACTGCTTTTAAGAATACAGTGAATATACTTTTATGGGCTACCAGTTAATTCACACAGGATAATATTAAATTACAGCAAAACTCCCCTCAAGGGAAATAATGTTTTCTTAAACTAGCTATTTAAAAAGTTCAAACTGCTTTATTAAAATATTTCATCTACCACTGTGATCTAATTCAACTCAACATCATACAAGTGAACTGTGCAATTAATTCTAACTTAGTTTACAACAACTTTAAATAATGAGCTAGAGATGATCACTGTATTTATAATGCCAACGTAGCTGCCTTTGTTATATCCTGATGTGCGGAAAATAAATCATTTAAATACAAATGTTACAGTTCATCATATATTTTTAACGGACATGTGACTAGAACATTTAATGGTTCATCTAGTACCCTGCGATCAGACTGTTTTATCCCCAGAGCCATTTAAATTGACTTGAATGGCTGTAAAAAAATGTAACACAAATAACAAGAACAAAATACTGAATGCTTCGAGATGAATATGTAAATGATGCATTGAAATGACAACAGTAAACCACTAATAACACTAGCCGTATGTGGAATTGGCTGAACTGAACCGAAGCTGCTGCAAAATGTGATTAGAGTGGAAATTCTTGAAAATCTTCCTCTTTAGATTTTAAATTGTGGCAAAAGGCATGTTTCCTTTTCCTAAACTGCTGTGATTGCCCTGTGGCCGCCATTTATTCCTGTTGAAAAGATCCAAATCATTGACAGATTATATACAAGCATTTCACAGCAGATTGCTTCACTAGTAAAAACCGTGTAAGGCCTCAGAGGCTTTCTTTCTCTCTCCATGTTTGTTATGGTCCAACCTGCCCAATTCTGAGCTGTCCCTCGTTGCCTGAACGATTATTCTAGCAGTCTGTAATTTGTTTTCGTAAGCATTCACAAGCAGTAAAAACACTCCTCCACACGGCTTCTGGGCTGTTTGTGCCGATGTCTTTATACCTGGATGCCCTCTGTGCCGGGCTGCTGCAGTAGTTTGACGGTGCGTGTGTGCGCTGTCCTCTGTCCACGGCCGTCGTGCCAGGTCAGGTTGCTGCCTCCGGCGCGACGCGGCAGCTGGTAGCTCAGCTCCTCAGCAGACACCGTGTGCTCCAGGGAGGCACGGCAAAAACTGAAGCTGGACGCCGCTGAGAGAGAGGAGGAAGAAGAAGAAAGGAAAAACAGAAAGAGAAGAGCAGAGAGAGAAGAACAAACACTGATAAGCACTCACTTTGTATTGTCTTAGTTTACAGGGTTAGTCTATATAAACTGAGGACAGGAACATCTAAAAAACTAACAAAATAAATAATTGATAATCCTCTAAGAGCTTAACAGGCGACATTCGCTCCAGATTGCATGCTTTGCGTACTGACTCTCATACAGCTACAAACAGATGGCTGTTTTGGGGATGGTGGTGGGCAGCAGTGCTACTCCACTGTGATCTCCAATTATGCTGAGTGCATATTCACAGAGGCAGCGCATGCTTTTTGGAATTGCGTCTCTCTTGCTAGATTAGTCCTTCCTTATTTCAATCCTACATCATGAATATTTTTTGTATTCTCTGTGTCTACCCTTTCCTCATTTCCTCCCAGGAGTGAGTGTTAGCTGTGAGACAGCAAAGCAGACACGTTTTCAAGGCAGGGTCAGAGTACAGCTCTGTAAGAGCCACAGGGCATCTTCTACAGTTCACATCAAGTTGAACAAGCTACTGTGGATGTTCGTCTGTGGCAGTGGAGCTATTTTCATGGCGACAAATACATCAATTGTTCACTTTACCAAGACACAAATGTTTTAGTTATGTGAATGATAAAAGAGGATTTGACTGCACATCAGCTAGACACAACAGAGTGATGACTGAGGAAGGGAGCAGAAAAGGTCAAGTGAATGCATGACAGAAAGTGAAGCAGAGACACTAAAGGATCCTGGTTATTGTCAGCTTTCTGCAGTAACATGATTTTTTTTAAACGTCCCGTAAACTAGAAATCCATTCCTTCTGGGTGAGGAGTAACCTGGTTAACACACAGCTAGATTTGGGCCAGAGAAGGATATTTGTCATGTTTACACTGCAGTCAAGTCAAGCTAATACGTTACATTAGCAGCATCATTACATTACAGTTCATTTAGCTGACGCTTTTGTCCAAAGCGACTTACAAAAAGTGCAAACAATCATAAGGATACAACTCCGAACAGCAAGAATCTCGCAAGTGCATTAGCTTCAGATAGGTGAAATCCTTTATATAATATGCTTTGAATATGCCACTGTTGGTAAAAAATAATACTAGAAGGGAAATCATTGCTATTACTAACAATCTGCCAGTAAATGCAGCTTTGCAGGGCATGTGAAGCGCTCTTCAATTTCCCACATCAACAGGATTGTGTGTGCGTGTCAACACAGTCACTGAAGGGTTACAAGAGGAACAAAGCATAATAAATGTTGCATTCATTACTTTTAAATATGAAAAAAGTATCCTAACAACTGAACAATGTCAGAGCCTTCTTTAAGAAAAGCCTCATTTCATCTCCTGAATGAATTTATTTTCCTTCCTCCTCCTTGGGGACCAGATAAAACAAAGAATGAAAGATCGAATTTATTTGAACGTGCTAAGTTAACTTACATAAGGTCTTTTATGTGTTCATACATTTATCTCTTTGTAATGTTGCTTTCTTTTTGTGATTTCTGGCCCAACGGTCTTGCCTCATCTTCCCATACCTGGTGAAAAGGTGTGAAGATATAACTAGGATATATGCTGTCAACATTTTTGAAGTAAAATCAAACAAAACAAGTAAGACCTGCCATTGCTTTCACCAACAAGGAGAAACAAGCCTCCCAGGACTATTCCCACTTTAAAAATGACACAGACAGACCACTGAGAGCTTTCTGTATGACAGCTGAGGCTTGTGGGAAACTCCTGGTTGCAGCTGAGAGGGGTGGTGGGGGGGGACTTTTTCTCAACCCAGAAGTCTGTTCAAGTGAGCAGCAGTGAATACAGAGTTCACACAGCTATGATGGGGAGGAATGAAAAAGAGGGTTGAGATGAAAAACAAGAAAGGCCTGTCAGGAATCACTGATGTGTAACCTTCTCTCCCTTCGTAAACCGCTTTCTTTCTCTGGGCTCCCGCTTTCCCCATTTCTATATGCTGCTACTTGTATCTTCTTATGCAGCAGTATCTTTCTTGTTCCCCTCCTTTTCTCTCTCTCTCTCTCTCTCTGCCTCGCTGTCTCTCTGTCTCTCTGTCTCTCTCTGTCTCTGTTGTCAGGTCTTTGGGGTCGTCGGAACAAACCGAGCCCAGCCCTGATGTAATTACTGCCAGTCAGACTGAGGGGGAGGAGACAGGAGGAAGGAACGTGGGAAGCTAAGCGCCTTGCAACCCTAAAGACCTGCCAATCTCACAGAAAGAGACAAGAGCAAGCGCAAAAGCAAGAGCAAGACAGACAAGCAGGAGAGAGCGGTAGTGTAAATTAGCTTTGGATTCATGCAAACTGACAGTAAAGTGATCAAACTGTAGCAAGGTAAAAGAGCTCAAAGAAGAGGGAGGGAGACGCGTTAATAGACCACGAAACAACTTCATTTCACAAGCTGTTAAAGAGAGAGCTTTCCAATTATTAGACAGAGACCACAATACACTTTATAGATATCACTTTGTAGATAGGGAAATGCAACATCATGACCTCCCAGTTCCACTGAAATCTCAATCTGTGCCACATCCCCAGACCTTGCCAACCCTAGCAGTCATTAAACCAAGATAAAGCGCACATTCTGCAAGCTTCAATGGACTTGGTCGTCTTAACCTCCTGGCACAGGATACGGCTGAGAATTGAGAATCACCCAAAAGTGATTATAGTGATAATATCCATACCTTTCATTTCATGTCTCTTTGGGAATGACATTGCAACGTATGCCTCTGCCAGTTGCTTATACGGTCGCACAGCTTTAAGAAAATGCAATATATTCTAAACGAGGCTTAGAGGATTTAGCTGTGGATCTAGATGTGATAAAGCTCAGTGTTAAATGGATCTTTGCATTTGGGAGGGATTACCATCCTTACCATTCCGCAGGAGAGGTTATCTGTCACCTTTCTTTGTCTGTCTCAACATGCTTTTGATCAGCCTGGACAACCGCCAAATCTCCTCTGTCCTATTTGTCACTAACTGTTCTTGTATTATCTCTCGCTGCTCTTGCCGGTGACTTTTATCACCTCCAGTGAAGGGATGATGAAGGGTGAGAAGCGGGAAAAAAAACATAATATGTCTCTTCTGAGTCAGTAAATAAAAAATAAATAAGAAGATATGATGTAGTGCAATTATAAAAGCTCAGGAATCTGTAACTTCAGCCTCACATGGAAGGAGAGAGAGAGAACTGTTGGTGGTAGAGGTGCCAAAACCAAGGGCAAAGTGTCAGACAGGTGTTTATGTGTATGTCTGTGTGTGTGCAGAGGGTAGGTAGGTCAATACGACTCACCTCCTCTTGACTGAGCAGCATATCTGCCGTGCAGAGTGGCTGCTAAATCTCGGAGGTATACCCTTTTGAAAAGGTAATTAAGCTGTTAGGTACGGCACCCTGGAAGGTCGTTCCAAGCCAAATCCCACAGTAGATTAACATGGCATCACTGGACATTACTCATTTGACTCCAAAAGAGAGCATCTAAATTAGTCCGTGTGGACATTTTTCTGCTGTGGTGGCTTTTTGCAGAAGTTTAGATTTTTTGCATAACCTTGGCATCAACTTCTGGGCGCATGTATCCTCTCGTATGGAGGATGAGGAAAGTGGTCTGGCTAATCCACTTTATTTCAGGTATCACAGAGAGGGTTGCCATGGTGTATTTTAGCAGCATGATATTTGCATCAACCCGCTCAATGCCAAGCACCTCTTATTCAACTCAAAGATAAACATTTCTATTTGCAGTCCAAGTTTTATATGAAAGAGGGGAGAAAACAAATCCCAGTCTTCTTCATTCCTCGGTAATATGCAAGGGGGTGAAACTTCATCATGAAGTGATTTCATGCCTGTGTAACACATTCAACCTGAAGTACTAAATATAGCATCAAACAAACCGGTGCTGCCAACTCCCACTATGTCTAGTACATGTACAAATAATCCAGATTTGTTGGTCCTATAGTGTGTTCGGGGGTGAAGTGAGAGGCTATTTACAACTCTTCCACTTCACCACACCCAGTCTTAACCCCAGGAATGAGCCATGAAATTACCCCATTTTTAAAGAGCAGGGGGGTTGAAAAAAATAATTCTGGTTGCAGCTTTAAAAATAAATATAAAACCCAGGACCCCAGGGGTTTTACCCATGATGCATTTCAGTCTATTACCCACTATGACATGAGAAACTGTCGCACAGACTAGGGCTGAGGTTTCTCTCACAAACCATCAGTGTCACGGGAACACGCAGATAGGGAACTGGGAGTAAACAATGGACATTGACGATGCAAGCTGATTGAAGATAACAACACACCAACTCTCATCAGGACTAAATCTGTGCGTTTGATTTTGTGTGTCGGCGAATGGCGGCATACGTGAATGTGACTCACGAGGCCAGCATGAAGATTCACATATCCACACATCTATATAATCTCTGTCTGCTTTTGTTTAGGCCAGCGCATCGGAATAAATCTGCAGAGAGTCTGCATATTGTCACCTTCTTAAACTAAGGAAATGTCAATGTTCCTAAATTGGCATAAATAATTAATCCTCTTATGTTACATAATTGACAGACAGTGTTATTTGTATGTCAACAGTCATATATTGTCATAACCTTTTTGTGTGAAATGATTAATAAATATCATATATTATATATTAGGTTCAGTTTTTTGAAAAACTTTCAAATGTGGCATAGGCCTTTAGAAGGTGACGATATGCTGCCATGTGGATGGAGGCTGAATTGTGGATTTAAACTGCAGGGCTCACAATGCACATTGTAGCCCAGAACACAGGTGGAGCAAACATTTATGTTATCATTCTGGTAGTCACTGTAGAGTCCATCTGCACTCAGAGAGCGCAGAGAACAACAAAGAAGAGAGAAATGCCAGGCCGACAGTAGCTTCCTATTTTTAGGCAGAACTGCTGAGGGAAAAAAAACCTGGAGGGTCCAGCATTAAGGACAGCATGACTTCTGTCCTCTAACTCTCCACTTTGGCCTGAGACAGACAGAACTATTGATTATCCATCAGTGTGTCAGAGAACATATAATTACAGATCACTTTAGATTAAACGCACACACGCAGAAAGGCACGCACACAAACACAGTGCACCTAACGCCTCCACCCGAGGACACTGGCTGTCATATCCACTCCTGCTCAAAGGAACTCACTACATGTTTCGCACAAGAGGAGGAAAAGAAGGAATGACACAGCAAAGGAGATGGAATACGGGCGTCTGATATGGTCGTGCCCTCTTAAATGGAGGAAGGAATGAAGGCCAGGGTGAATGTAGGAACAGAATGGTGGGAAAATGGGCAAGATGACACGTCACAGAGGAGTGAATAGATGGAAAATTAAGCTTCAGAGCAGAACATTAAAATTAATTGCATCAGGAAATGAAGGAGGACAAAGATGGAAATGATGAGCAGATGAGATCATCCAATTGTTTTTTTCCCCTTCACAGCCAAGCACTCATATGATGATACTGGAGGATAGATTAGATCTCACCGACAATCGATAATTCAGAACGAATGTCAGAGGAGAAAGGAGGATGAAGTTGAGTAATAGGATGTGAGGTGAGATCAGGCTTGATAAAACTTGGTGCCTTTACACGCGCGCCAGTATCCCGGTTCTGGTTTGTGGAGTATCCTGGTTATGGAATATATTAAACACCTTGTCCACCTTGAAATGAAAAATAAATATTTGACTTGATAACAAATATTTTGTCTATCTCTTTCCATCTCAGATTTCAGCAGAGTTCAGGCAGAAACCAAACTGTGTTCCTTCCTAACTGTTGAGGTAAGTCAGAGGTACAGGAAGGACTGGCCAAAGAATGTGTTCCATGTAAATGTGTCCTGAATTAGATCAGAACTAGTACAAGACTCAACACATGTGCACAGAAACCTGCTCAATGATGTTTCTCTCAACAAGACCTTTCAGCAAATTCTATATTTCTCTCCACGTCTGTGAAACCAAAACCCCTTTTACATTAATCGGGGCAGAATTCAGGATTTACAAACTACTTCACTCATATGTTAAATCAAGTTACTTCGACCCTGACACGTCCACATACTGAAGAACAATACAAGCTCATGTTAGCCGCATTTGCATAATGAATCCATAGTATAATCATCATAGTGAATGCCAGCGCTTTTCAAGGGCGCACACTATCTTTGTGTATTTGCATGATGCTGTTTATGAGATATTGAATTATTATTCGACAAGCCAGCCTAACTAGCGAGGTAATCAGATGATCAATCTAGTTCACACGCAGCCACTACACTGTTATCATTCACAGCTCATGGAAACCTCTGACAAATCCATCCAAATTACTCTGGTTAGGGCTTCCAAAGGGATCGTTGCATCAGATGCGATAGAGCACAAACTGAGGAAAATTACATTAAAAGGTCAAGCAGGAAGAGCACAACTTTACACATGTTTTAACAGTTTTAAATGCCCATGGCAGTGATATCCACAAGCAAGCATTATAAAGGTTAAGCTAAATTATATCCCGTCTGATTGGTTGAATAATTTAATATTCCAAAATGTCAAATGCAAAAAAAAGTGAACTGATCCAATATCAACATTTCGGAAGTTTTAATGCTGTGAACGCAAGAGAACGCCAACATTATGTTCTTTTGTGTATGTTACAGTCATTTCAGCTGTCACATAAGAATAACCATGCTAAGTTATTATTCCTCGGCTTTCATATCTCAATACATGCTGTGATCTAAACTGTCTTCGCAGCGTGTCTGTCATGAAGAACGACCTCCTCTGCATTCTACTCCAAAGAATCCAAAATGATGGCGGATATAAAATGAACAAGCGCATAACTTCTCAGCTTAGGCAATATTGTTTTTTTTTATATTTAGTGTTTGTTTACAGCTGTTCCCCTGAGTGGCAAAATGTTCTGCCTGAGTGGATTAACGGATGTTTGTGTACAAAATATTAAAGCTCGGAAATTCTCCATTTCCATCTTAACTTAGCACCACAGCCTCGATGAAGGCACGCGCTGAATTAACAGCAGGAAATTCAGTGATTCAGTGAGCAGGTTACCACAAAAACAATGTCTGCATTCATTTCAATATCAAAATATAATATTTTTGTGCAGTTTAAGCTGATCATTTGGAACCTAGAGCTATAAACCAGATGGTCTGCTAATTAACTTTAAAGTGATTCAAGCGATCAGACAAACAGGTTTTGCATTCATCTTTTTTTTTTTTTTACTGAAATTAAAGAAGCAATTTATGCAAGCAAAAGGTGGCATGCTCGTTCTCAAATACCTTCAGCGATAGCCTGCAAGGCCGTCCGACAGGGATCCACCACACTCTGTCTCCTCAGCATAGAGAAAGCAGCCCCTTATACTCTCACATTGTAACTCTTTACATTAAATCACTGCTATGTGCTGACGTTAAACATGCCGACGTGAACGTGTGGTGTCTGGAGCCTGAATGGAGAGTTCATTGGGATTGTCACATGTGGTCTGTAAATCGATGTGGTGCACTCACGCTGTGGCCTGGTGAGAGAATGGGATGTGGAAAGGTTTCGCACTCAATACTTCACTGAATGTCCTTAAGCCATCACTATCGCAAAAGTACCCTACTTTGTTTGCACATGTATGTCACTGCTCATAGACCTCTGTAACCTATTAAAGGAGAAATGTCTGAGCAATGTAGCGTGGCAAAAATAACAACCAGTCAATAGCACAAAATGTACACACACACACACACACACACACACACACACACACACACACACACACACACACTTGCACAAACAAACACAAAGGTTATTGAGCACCGAGGGGTTTGCAAACAATGAAATGAATAAATGACCGTTGTGAGAGTTAGTTGATAATCTGCTCTACACCATCCCTGCGTCCACACAAAGCGTCTAGGATGAGGGGATAAAAGAAAATAAAGAGGAATGAAAAAGTGGGGGGGAATAGGCTTATAGAATGGGCGGGGGGCTGGTGGAGAAAAAAGATAAAAGTTAATGCTCCACAGAAGCTGAGAGGTAAACAGAGAGAGAGAGAGAGAGAGAGAGAGAGAGAGAGAGAGAGAGAGAGAGAGAGAGAGAGAGAGAGAGAGAGAGAGAGAGCACAGGGGAGAGAGAATGGAAATGTGCCAATGAATATGAAGCTGAGATAGACGAGGAGAGAATGAAAATTGCAGACAGGGAGTTAGTTTGTAGATCCGTAAGCAGCATGAATGATATGAAACAGCAACTCGGCAGCAGCCATGGTGGCGGTGGAGGTACTTCTGTCAGCCAACTGAAAAATAACTCAGAGCTTTGAAGTTTTTTAAAGTTTGTTGTGATCCTTTGTGATGTAATCCAGGAAGCTGCCTCTAATCTTTACCGGAGGGGAGGGAAAGGAGAGAGAGAAAGAACGAAAAAAGGTGTGGAGAAGACGCTAAGGTTGAGGCAGGGGGCCACACAGAGAGGCCTAGGCAATGCTTCTGAGACAGGTGAGTGGAGAATTGCAGCATGCACTGGCAACTATCAAACAGAGACATAAAATAACTCTGCTGTTTTCACTCCACGCCTCATTTCAACGAGCAACACAAGGTGTAAACCCGGCTGTACTTCCTTATAAAGTCAGCAGTTTGAAAAAAGACAATGATTTTCCGAGCAGCTGCAGCAGCAGCAGGTTACTTCAGTGGGACAGCGAATGGTACGAATGCACAATACAGTCAAACGTGTTTTGTACAGACCCTTCAGGAGCTTCCTTGTTTTCAGTCTAAAAGCGAGATAAATTAGCGCACACCTGGGGGGCACGCTCCCGTTCTCCCTGTCTCTGTATCCACTCAATGCAGTCCCACCTGTCTCTGTGGGTCTCTGCAGCATGCTGTGCTGATTGGGGGTCTGTCTCTCTCAGCTTAATTGCCATGTTATCAGCTCCACTCCTGCACTGCCACATCGCCCAGGCCTTTCAGTCAGACAGACATGCCAATTACGCCTTCTCCACACACACTTGTTCATGCTCACTCACGGTTTCTCGAGGCTTCGTTGTCAGGTAACATAGCAGACAGCAGCTGGTACAAAGCGGGCAGTTTGGGATGAAACAGGGAAGAGAATCAAAGCTCTTTGTGTAGCCCTTATTCACACATGCAGGCAAATACACATCAATACACATAAAGTCCCAGCAGGAGCTTCTTGTCCAGGCCGAAAGATCCCAAGGGAACCTTTCTACTCCCCTTTGCTTCTTAATCCTTTACACTTAGACTGTCTTCTATTAATCTCCCCTCTCTACTTATTTCCTTATGGTTTTCTTACCTTTCTTTTTCCTTAAAGGCACAGCTCAACACTTTGGGAAATACTCATATTTACTTTCTTTCTTTTCCAAGCAGACCGTAGACTGGAATAGACCCAACAGGCAATACGCTTATCTTATGATAACTTGTTAATTAGTGAGGTTTAGAGGAGTTTTAGAGCTTGTACTGTGGATGGTTTGTTTTTTTTATACCTTTGGATAGACCCAGGCTCTTTTCTCCTCTTACTGCCTTTATGCTAAGCTAACCACCCCCTGGCTGCAGCTTCATATTTATCATACAGACATGAGAGTGGTTTCAATCTTCTATTTCAATCTGCAAGAGAGTGAATGCAGTATAGATACCAAAATGTAACATTATTCCTAATACTAGTGAGCAGACACTACTGCAGTAGTTCTATCAAAACTAAATGTTTCTTCAACTTGTCTATGTGGTGCATCCTTGTAATTGAACGTACAGTGGATGTGGACAGATATTGTATTTTATATACAACCAGCATGTTTATTTCACTGTGAATATGATCACCTAATAATCTCACTTATGATTGAACCGGCTAACATCCCCAGCTGCATTAATAAATCTCTTGAAAAACAATCGCTACAGTAGAAGTAATGTAATTAGGTGATTTAGAAACTACTTCCTTTACCCATTTGTTGTGGCAAATACATCACAATGCACAATCGATGTCAGGTTTTTAAACACTATTAGCTCTCTATTGATAACTCCCCTAATGTTGACTTCTATTGACGCCAGATGTTTCA
This sequence comes from Cottoperca gobio, assembly GCF_900634415.1. Lineage (NCBI taxonomy): Eukaryota > Metazoa > Chordata > Actinopteri > Perciformes > Bovichtidae > Cottoperca > Cottoperca gobio. Next base: position 7,490,272 of record NC_041361.1, read on the forward strand.
TATGTGGCACAGTGAAGTAGAGACTACTCAGGGCTCCTCTTAGAGAGCCACCAATTAATCAACCTTAGAGTATGTGCGTGTCCATGTCAATGCGTGTGTGCACTTGCTTGTTAACGCAGACTCTGCCCCTTTTTATGGTGTGTGTCATGGTGATTTCAGTAATTCTGTTTCAAAGCAGCTCTCATTCCCATTCTCTCTTCCAATCTGCTGATCCTTTTCCTTATTATCACCCGGCTACTCAGACATTACAGACAATCGCACACACATAAGGACACACATTTAAAACACACTCCAATTATCCCTCAGACACATCATGTTAACAATGGGGCATTAATAGCACATGCATGATCAACCACGTTTACTCGCTTTTTCTCTTTCTGTGTCACCCACACTCCCATGTCTGTGCCATTACATCTACTCGTATTAACGCATTGGCTGATTTGGAGCCTTTTTCCCTTTGGATGAGAGAGGACAAGTGAGAAGAGCTTTATTATCCAACCCTTAATTATTTTACTTTCAGCTAAATTAGGTGCACTTCATCCCACCCAACATCCTCCATTACAGTAACTGCATTTTCTTCTGCTATCACCCTTTACGGAGGCCTCTTAACTATTTTTAAAAAGTATTAAAAGATATGTCTAATCTCTGGTGATCCTTTTATTCAATGTTTTCATAACACAGAGATTCTTGCAAACTTAATACGTGACTTGTGTCAGTTTTTATTCCCAGTGGAAAATCTTTCTCTGTGCCACAGTTGGTGGCCCGCAAGTGCAAATGTGTACGCGCGTGCACACTGTATGTATGGCGCACGAGTGTGTAGAATTATGTGTGTCGGCTTGTGTGTGTTTGCTTCTGAGACCCAAAGCCTGCAGAGCACCAGTGACCTGATATGTAGGGCGAGACCGAAGCGCTGGGATGACAGCTCAGAGCCCGCCCACCCTAACTCTGACTGACAGCCCTGTAACCTCGGCTGCCTCCCGCGACAATAGTTTGGTCTGGCTTCCACTTTAACGTCTGTCATTCTAAGCTCAATATAACAACTATTTCTGAGGCAAAGTTCTATAACAAACACGGAAACAGGACTGGAGGACAAGACAAAATCAGATGAAGTGGAATGAGAGGAAATGACTGCTTTTAGAGTGATATCTCACAAACTGCATATTCCCTAAAGCGACTGTCAGAATCTACAAAAGTCTTACATTTGCCCCGGGTGCTTGTACAGAGTTAAAATATACACGGCTGTACATGTATCACTGCAGGGTTTTTCTGTATTTCAGTCCTACAGCCTTTGTGACCAATGCAGCACTTAGGCAATCACATGCCACTGCCTCTATCTCCCACTTTTAAGGGACAAATCCCTCCTAATCTACGGATAAGGTTCAACAGCCACATGTCTCAGTGGATTTCAACAAAATCAGGTCAAAAGGCTGCAGACACTCTAGAGAGCATTATTGTACACAAAGAGTGCACAGACAGTTTTCCCACCATATGAGCAAAAGACCAAAGAAAAGGATTAAAACAACTACAAGACATGAAGAAAGAATAACTCCAGATTCCAAATCAAGAAACACATCAAAGTCAAATATTATTTGTTTTAGTAAAATATGTTTTGATGATGTTGTATAAGCCACCGGCTTTGACATCGTAGTCCCAATCTCCTCTTTGAGAATGAATCATTTAATGGCAAGTCAGGAGAGGGCACACGAGGTAGTGGGTTACATTTAGGTTAAAAGGAATGTCTTCTGTTCAGCCTCCAGGAGATATTCTGGGCTGTGACATTAAGAAAATCAGAGTCAGTTCTTATTTGTGACTGAAAGGCAGAAAATCTGATTATATGTACATGCAAACTGAATCCTGCATGTCACATTAAACAACTTAAATATCCATGCAGCTTGAGCATGTTAGAAATCTCTGCGATATATATTTGACATGGCGTGAGGCAATTCTTGAGAGGGCCATATGGCTTTTATATTTATCAGCCAGAGCGTCCTCTGGGCTCAGTGAGATGGGGGGAGGAGGGGGGGGGGGGGGGGGAGTTTATGAAGTGAAAATCTCACATTTTTCAGTAACTCCAGAGAGATACAATAGGGGGATGACAAGAGAGAAGCAGAGAGCTGAGAGAGAGGGATGTTGCAGAAAAAAAGAGGATGAGTTAAAGGTGAGAATAAAGTGCGAACAAACAACAAATGTAGCGAAAGTGTGAGAAATAAAAGCTGTAATGTAGGTATATTGTTAGTTCCAGAGCTTAAAGACATTCACAGAAAGTTGAGCTGCATTTAAACAGCTCTTTTCTCCCCACCTCGGCGGTGGAACTGACGCGCTGACACTTGGCTGCCTATTGACATGGTAAATTGAGGGTCCATTCGAGCAGCACTGTGACAGCCAGAGGAGGCCATAGACCCTGTCAGAGCCGTATATATTCACAGGGCACTATTACAACACACATCAGGGGACACAGCAGGAGAGGAGAGAAAGAGTGAGAGACAGTGGAATATGCACAAAGAAGTATGCAACAGAAGGTGAACTGTATGGAGGTTGGACAACTTTAAAAAGAAAAAGTGTGAAATGTAGGCTGGAGCAGCAAGATGAGCAACGGAGAGAAAGGGAACGGCTAAAAGGCAGATAAGAGGAGAAGACAGAAAGAAAAATTGATTTCCATTTTTGGAAGAGGTATGATCAATGGATGAAATGAGTCTAAAACATGTTCCATTTCAAAGTCACACACACACACACACACTCTGTTTGTACATGCATGATCTATCTCACATGCAGCTCAAACCTGCCACAGATCATGCTACAAGATTGCGAGCACCCGCAATGTAATTGCTTTTGGGGTGGATGAACGTGACTCGCGCTCCTGAGTGTGCAAGGGTGTCTGCCTTGTTATGGTGTAGCTGGAGCCATTAGCCATTTGGTTTAATAGGCAATCTGCTCCACGGGCTCCACTGACCCTGGGCACTTGGTAGGAGGAACAGGCCAACCTATTAACAAAGAGTGAAAAGCTCCAAGCTTACCCTATCACACAAGGCCACACTTAATTAGACTGTTTGTTTAGCAGCCTCTAATGGGAAGGATAGCGAGTGGGGGGAAAGGTTGAATGCTCTCCTTGAAACTGCAGGCTGAAAGACATCTGGCCAAGGATGAGATGGAAGACATGTGGATATTAGGGGAACGTGGCCCCATCACCATCGCCACGATCTCATTTTCTCAGGACAGATGGTAATGACCAAGAGCAACAATGGACAATATTCATAAATGGTAAATTGAGTCATTACAATAACATTAACATAATTATATCTTAAAATAAAAAGTACAGAAATGCTTTCTCTGAAAGGTCAAAACACATTTTGTGTGCATTAAGTGGGTAAGTGACAACAGAGAAGCACATGAGGGGATACAACCCCTGTATGAAATGATATCTAATTAGAAAAGTTACATTTCTCTTTTTCATCTATGCCTGTACCCTTTCAGACCTCTCCCTTGTTCCCTCTCCCTGTGCAGAAGGCTAATTAAAGGAGAGAAATTGGATATGGGCCTGTGCGCACTCTAATTCAGGGATAGGAAGGAGGAAGTAAGGGAGGATGGGGGGAATTGAGGGAGAAGTCGGACCCGGGACAAGGGCACTGGATCAGAACGGTGAAGCCTTGTCATCTCTGTAAGTATTATAAGGATGGCAGGGTTAGTGGTGATGGTGGACAAGATGAGACAACTGATGTGTGACACCTCAGAACAGAATCCAAAATCCACCACACTCTGCTCCTGTTAATCCACTGCTGATTTATGCCGAAGCGAACTCTGCCCTTTTACCACTTCATCAATCTCTGAGAGGCGTGTATGAGCAAAGTGTAAATGTTTATCTACTGAATCATCCTCTGTCCATCCCACCCCTGCACACTGGGTCAGAGGTCAAAACGGTTGGCGGAGGGTCTGAGAGGACAAATGCATTAGATCAATAACTCATTGAAAATGTTCTCCACTCTTTGAGAAATGTCTGAGTTTGATTGAAATTGAGCGAGCAGTCTTTAGTGTCCCCATCCTGCGAAACAGAATTGCGCACGGATTTGCTTATTTAAGGATAATTGCTGTTTATTGAAACTTTGGCCTTATGTCCATAGTTTTGGCAAAATAAATAACATTGCACACATCAATTTATTTGATGAGCGGCAACGTAGCTATAGACAAGTCGGAAGGAGAAAGACATTTAAAGGGGAACTCCACCAAAACGGTCCATTGTGACTGCGATAATGTTATAGTGCAATGCTAAACTATTTTAAGCTGCCACATGATAATACAGGTTTCAAACAAACTCCTAGTTTTGCCTAATTTATTTGGAAAAGAAAACAAACACAAACTGTAAAATTATCATCCATCACAGTTCAACTTTGATCTACTCAACTTTGCGGATCTTCCCAGATCTTAGCAATTACTGTAATAGATACAATGCTATCATCACAAACAAAGATGACGACATAAACTGCAGATATAAGACCCAAGGTGTAATCACAAAGCCTTTAACATGTCACTCAACTGAGGGAACAATTTATGTCACTTTTCCCAGTCAAGCTTCATCACTCTTGTCAAGACATTTTAGAGAATTTCAGACACTGAAGCATTTTATACAAACACATCCCTCTCTGTCTCCCCCTCCCTCTGTCCACTTTGTCTTTATTCCTCTCTCTGAGTCTAAAATCCAAAGGCTCAGGCCAAGTGCAGCTGCAGGGCTGTGGTGGATCAGAGAGTTGATGATGGAAGGCAATAGGGTGTGTGTGTGTGTTTGTGTTCAAGAGAATTCTCCATGCGTTATATTAAGTGACACACTCCCTGCTGTGGGGAGGATGGAGTTGGCGATGGACAGGGTAAAGAGGTTAACAGCTTGCATGCTCTCTCACACGCACACACACATGATATTGCTTGTATAACCCCGCTGGGGTTAACTGAGGGGGTTAACACGTCATTACCATATTACTTTACTACAGAGGCCAGAAACACATTTGGCTCAACACCAATTGCGCCAAATGGATGCTGTCTCCAGCAGGCAACGTAACGCTTGCCAGGAAAACAACAAAGGGTGTATTTGTCTGTGTAAAGCTAACAATCGACACCCCCCGCCTCCCCCATCGTCTCACCCACTGAGGTGCTGGTTTCCCTTCTGCTTCATCTGCATGTTCACACACACAAACATAAACACACACATTGACCAAAGCACATGCATGCACCTACATGCACACATACAGATTGGAATCCTGTGGAAAAGCAGGAGCGGCCCACGGAAAAGGGGCAATTATTTCACAGTTGAATGAGCACACGACTTTGGGACCTGATCTGAAGTGTGTGTGTTTGTGTGCCGTGGGGGTTTTGAGGAAAGGGTTAACGAACAGTCTAGACAGTTGACAGTTCCTAGGCTTAACACAACAAAAAAGATCAATGGTCGACACAGCAGATGTAATTATTTCTACATAAGAAAACGGTATAGAAAGTTCTTTATTTTTTCAATCATTTTGTGTTTAATGTATGGTTACTAAGAAGACTATAAGCCAATGCCTGTAACAGTTTTCTTAGAAAAGGCGTCAGTGTTTTTCCTTTTTGCGTCATTACAGTGTCCTTTAAGGAAGAAAATCCTATTAAATCCTCTTTGTTTGGGAGACATCTCCTCTCTGAATACAAATTGTTCTACATCTGTTAGTTCTCTTCCTACTCACATGTCGATCATTTAGGCATTAAATAGACAACATCGACCCTCCTACAGCAGTCTATCCACCCACATGCTCAGAGAGACATGGGGGTTGATACAAATAAATAGGTTGTTTTTGGATTCAGATTCAGCTGTGCTTCGTCTCCATGTGAGCCTGTCATGTTGCTGAGCACATATGTCTAACAGTGTATGGATGGATGGAAGAGACCCTGGCATTCTCTGCACCGGCCCAGATCTTTGGATATCCTTCATGCTGAGTTTAGTCAGGCCTGCCTCTTGGAGTGGACACACACACACACACACACACACACACACACACACACACACACACACACACACACACACGGTTGCCCCATGCTTATTTTTGATATGTATATGGGATGGACCATGTCGCTCTCTCTCTCTCTCTCTTCCACCTCTGAAAGAAATCCCAGCTTGTGGACGGCGTGCAGTGGACAATACTGTGGCCCAGTAGCATCATTTGTATGGCTGCTTATCTCAGATATGACAATACAGCCAGATGTCCTGGGTGATTTAAGCAAACGTCTGATGAATTTCATCCACTCTGACTAGCCAAAACATGGAGGGGGCATAATTATATAGCGTGCCTCGCTGTGCAGCGGGCAGCAACACGGAGAATGTAATTCTGTCGGTTTACGTGACGATAAGATAAATAATGTATTTTATACCATTTAAAATGCAGTTCACCCCTTGTAATCGACCGAGTCACAGGCCTGTAGCTGACAGTCCACCTAGCAATGAAACAATAACCTCCTGACAAATGGAAATCAGTGCAAATATTACATATCAACATAGCTATTATGATGCATGTATACCCCACCTAAAAGTATCTTGGTCGACAATTTGGGGTCCAGGATGTCCCACAATGAAATGTGGTGTAGATTTAACTTGTATAATGATATATATATATATATATATATATGTATATATATAGCATAAAACATTTTGAAAAGTTCCTCTCAAGCATCAGTCTGTGTCTGATGAGGAGTGTATGCATGAGGAGTGTTCGTAAATGGTTCTAGTTGTTGCCACTGGTTGTAAATCAGACTCTGAGTATGTCCTCAAACAGTGCTACAGTCTTTTTGGACCAGAACTCTTTAAAGTTTAAGTGGCACAACACACTGCCAGGGTGGCCTCAAAGCCCATGGCGCTGAGTAAATTAATGATGCTTAAGTAAACTATGGATTAATTATAGATAGCCCAATGTGTCACTGGCATATCTGCATATCCGAGTGTCCTACCTGCAGGCATGCTAATGAAGAGCTAACCTGCTTCTTTAGACAGAGGACAGATGGAAGACACACTTGGCATTGGCACTACACGGATGCTCTCACGCGCGTTATTGCCCTCGAGCAGAGAGAGCCTCTGATTAGGCTTCACTTAAGTTAGTTAGCCCGGAGCAAACACCAGCCAGCCAAGCGCAGGACAGATAAATGGACAGGATAACTACAACAACAATGACACAAACTATCAAAAAATATTGCAAGAGCTTTTTATGAATAGCTATTCAGCTTTGTCCCTGAAGTAAGAGAAGTGGGCAAGATATCTCCGAGGCCTACAAACAGGCCGCATGAATGTGACCTCATTGAGTAAAGATGTTTGATCAATTTCAACATGTGAAAGGTGGGATTTGCTATGACATCCAAACTGATTCAATTAGTCAATGAATCAATCAACGGAAGATTAATCAGAAGCTATTTTTGATCATGTCAAATGTTTCAGCAATTTATTTTCAAGCAAACTACTAAACATTTGCTGCTTTTCTCAGTTTTATAACATAATTAATTGGATTTGTTTGGACTGTTTGTTACAAAACAAGCTATTTAAAAATGTCTTCTTATGCTTTTTCACTATTTTCTGACATTTAGGTGAAGAAAAAGAACAAATCAATAATAACAACAATCACACAAAAGAGAAAAATACATTTCCTACTCTACACTACCAGAAAGAAAATACAATGTATTTTTTGCATTTTCAGTTAGGTTTGGGTTTTAGGCTAGGTTAAATGGTTAAGATGTTTGTTAGGGTGTGAGTTTGTTTATGGTTTTGATTAAATCACTGTATAAAAGAAAAACAACTCCTTCAATTTCACACATATCAAAAGAACATGATATTTATTTTTATTTAAAAGAGCACATCTGCAGAATTCTTTCCTCCATTATTAGTCAAACAAAAGGACAAAGAACAAGGAATGCTGCTTCATTGTTATATTCCTGAGCTATAATTTATCCAGGTGAGGCAGGTGCTGGCCCACAAATATAGACTTTCAAGTACAAGTTCTCTTTGCAGAACACCAAAGAAGTTGTATGCTACTTAACTGCACTAAACATTAAATATTCTAAAACATGTGCACGAATGAAACACTTATATGTAGATACGTTGTGACTGCATTGGTCATTCATACATGTCAGAGTGGATTATATCAAATCCAAGTGAACCTGACAGATAGTGGAGTCACACTTTGTACTGACAGCATCTGATATCCTGTCAGGTATTTGATTATTTGTTTTGGACAAGATTGGCCAGGAGGTTATTCCAAAATCAAGGAAATTACAAACACATTGTAGTCTCTGTATAGCTACATTTACTGTACAGTACAGGAACGCTTTTGATGAACCAGAACTCCGTCCGGATTATAACATTTTAGAATAAGCACATGTCCCTATGGAAATATTCTCATATGGTCGAAATGTGCGAAATCTTAAAGTACTGTAAGGTAGCCAACTATGAACTCAATATTGAATCCCTGTATGAATACTGTGGGGGCTTGTTACATGCTTTAGTGAAAGGAATAGTACGCGCTCTTACCGTCCACAGCCATAGTCGGTCTCAGCGTGTATCTCTCCGTGGTGTCAACAGGACTCTCCCATTCTTCTGCCAGATGGATAAAATGTTCTGAGTGCGAGAATAAAGACCGCTTCTTGCCCTCTCTAAGCCTCCTATGTGAACATGGAAGCGGCTCTCACTGTAGTCGTACACCGAAAAAAAAAAACGGGATCACACTGTCCCTCTCTGTCGGTTCACGGCCATTTGTTGTCCGGGACGCCGGGACGAGTCCGATGTGAAGCGTCTCCTTCTGAATCTCCGCCCCCCTCTCCGTACCTGACCGCCGGGAGACAAAAGGTCATTACGCCCCGAGACCAGCTGTTACTGGATACGGATACTGCTCTCTCTCTCTCTCTCTCTCTCTCTCTCTCTCTCTCTCTCTCTCTCACACACACACACACACGCGCACAAAAAGACACGCTCTCACTTCCCATCATTATGGCAACCGTCGGCTCCAATTGAAATACTTGACATCTTTTTTTCAGTGACTATATTCCAGAAAATTATAATATTTTGATATAATCCCCAATATGATTATTATAATAGAGTGACACAAAGCTGCCAAAATGCCACAAACAACCATAACATCACTTTAAAGTTGCTGCACCATAAGGATTGAATGTTGGTGTCTTGTGATATTGCTGCAGTTAGTGTGAGCTGAAACTACAGGCCTATGTCCACAAAGAAGGCAAATCAGTAGGCCCATAGCCTAACAATAACTTGACGCATTTGAAGTGGTGCTTAAAGAGAAATTACGGCAAAACTGGGTTTATCCTCCTATTTCTGTCCTCTATATTGGCCAAGATAAAGTTTTGCTCGACGCTTCTGTTCTAAAGAGTTGGGGAATGCATGCTCAGCTAAGGGCAAGGAGCACAAGCCTCCTAGTTTTACAAAAGAAACTTCAGTTTAACAGAGATCTTATGAAATAGTTGCCTTTGTGTCTGACTGAGAGTAAACACAGAAAGTAGTCACCTGGGAATCTCTCAAATAAGGTCTCCCTTTATTGTATAGCGGCAGCAATGAAAACTGCACAGTGTGTACTTTGTCAAACTTGCAGACACAAACCCTCGTCTTGCATTCAACCACTGCTTCTCTATCCAAACAAGCTAAATCTAAAGTGAGCCCCGTCTGACATAAACAAACCTGCATACATTCATGAATACAGCAAGTGAGTCAGTCAGCATGTTGACAATATGGATCGGCTATGCTGCGCAGTGTTTACTTTCAGTCAGACTCAGACAAGACAAGTACTTAGATGATTTCTGTTTTTCTTTTTCTTCTGAAGCAATACGAGACTTGCACTCTTTGACCCAAAAGTTTCAAAATGCTCTACAATGGAGGTGGAGATTCTTCGAATAGTTGGACAAAAATATGAAAATAAGGTCCAAGCTGTCACAAATTGATATTGAGTATTGTGCTGCCATATAAAGGAGGATGGCGATGGTGGGAGCAATGGAGGAAGTTAGGTGACCTTTTTTTATATACCATGAGATTATTATTGTAGCCTTAACGCTTTTACGACAGTGATTTGTTGGCACCGACAAATTATGTTGTACTATGGGCTTGTTTATTTTGGAGGAAGTGTACAATTCCCATAATGCAACTGTTAATAGCCTAACTTTTGTTATTGCCTCATCTTTCAAACTCCACACCCTTGGTATGGAACGCTGGCTTTCTGTCAGTAATTTGACATCATCAGATGACAGACGACGTCAGACAACGGACAAAATTATACAGCTGTTCTTACATGCTGAATAGTACTTCATGGTGAATCAACTGAGCTTTTTGTGTACAATCGGATGTGTGCCTCTTTAAGGTGGTGGGCTTAATTGAAACAGTAGAAAAGTCAAAAGCATGTGTGGGCTACCATCTCTGCAAACACGTGATCTTTGCACAAACCAAAAAGCAGACACAGGAAGGAGGTCCACTGAATGCTTGCAGAAAAGCCTAAAAACAGCCGTTCCCCCGCAGACACCCACGGCAGCCGTTATTTGCCCGTCAAACAGCCGAGCTTCACTTCAAAGCCGTGAATTTGGGAGGAAGTTTTGAGCGCGTCTTTGTCAATGTAATCTCACAACTTACTCAGCTAATTGATTGTGCTGCCATTCAGATGCAAGCAGACTGCTCAACGCCGGTGCCATTTTTTTGTGTAGAATAGAAACAATCTGTCCTGAAAGACGTCAAGACAGACCATCAGGCACTGGATCATCAAAGGACAACAAGGAACAAAGGACTAGCTGGTCCATCAGGGCTTCACCAGAACACATGCTGACAGGGAGTGAAAGCACTACTCACTAGCCCTTACATGCACAAAGACACATACTGTACACACTCATACCGATTTATACCTAACATTGCACTTACTGTACTCTCTTTCTCTTTCTCAAACACACAGCAATGTTCGTAGATACCCACACATGCAGAGACACACATTTTGTACGTGTTCACTCATGCTCTCAAAGACAGAGCTTAATTTAGAAGTGTGTGCCTGTAAGGACATTTTGTCCTGTAAAAAATTGAGCAGACAAAGCTTGTATCTTTAATTCAGAGGTTGGTCAGTGAAGTAAATAATGAATAGACCAGGACCTGCAGAGATCAAGAGGTTTGACTTGCCAAGCATCGGCCTATTTGGGTGACAGGTGGCAGAAAAACATAAGCAAATCTTGTGAAAAGAAATGTTTGTACAATGTTGTGTGGCAAGGCAGACATGAGGGAATAGGAGTTCAAAGAAATGGGAATTGTTAGTGTAGCCTGGAGTTGACAGTTTGGTTGAAGCATCTTTTCTTGGTGATAAGCAATTGTGGAAGGGAAGAGTGATGGGAACTGTGTCGAGCGAGTGCGTCTCTACACAGCCTATACATTACACCCTGTTACTAACAGATGATGCCATTAAACTTTTATAGTAAGTGTTATGCCATTACATATGGCCTGTTCACCTTGTGCCAAGAGACCTTTATTATTTTGCTGTGACACATGAATAGACAAATGATGATGAAAAAAGAGTGTCTCGGGCCTGTGCTCGAGCTCCGTGTAGAGAGAGAGAGAGAGAGAGAGAGAGAGAGAGAGAGAACTTCCTCAAGAAACATAGAGAAGCTATTGATACCGGAGTGTGGCATCAGCCATTGCCAAAGCTGGTGTCATGGTGAATGGCTGTCCCTGAGTTGGCAGTTAGAAATAATGGTTCCAAATAGGGCAGAAAAAAATGGAAAGAAAAGAGCAGTTGCGAAAAGACCAGACTAACCTTGGGAGCATCTACATTCTCAGAGAGAGAAAAGATTCAAAGAGGTTGGATTTCAATAGAACATAAGTGTTCTCTGCTGTCTGCACTTAATCTGATCTGAAAGGGAGGGCCCTTTCAGGTGGAAGTGAAAGCAATCTAATGAATTCCCACTGGAAGCTATTTACTCCACTGAGATGAGTGCAGATGATAGAGAGGAATCCACTTTATAGTGTTAAATTGTGGCCCTGAGCTGTTTTCCTAATAAGAGACCAGGGAGAGTTTTCCGTAATTCCGTGTGCATATTAAAGAGAGGTTTCCTTTGAAAAAGCTGTGTCCCCTCTCTGGATTTATTCAGGATGTGGAGCAAAAAATGACAGAACCTATTTAAGAGATATATTCCCTTTGCAACTCTCTGATCATCACCTCTTGCCTCTTGCTCTGCAACGCTGAATGTGCGTGTGTGTGTGCGTGTAAGTGTACGTGTGTGTGATGTATATGTGCTTCTGTGTGTGTGTGTGTGTGTGTGTGTGTGTGTGTGTGTGTGTGTGTGTGTGTGTGTGTGTGTGTGTGTGTGTGTGTGCGTGTGTGTGTGTGTGCGTGCATGTGTATGTTTGCACATATGTGAAGGGAGGGAGGGATGGGAAAAGGAAGGCGATTCACATTCCACTCACTCACTGATGGTGACCTCACTGTTATGCAAATGACCACAGTGTAACAGACAGTGTCTGAAGCTGAGCTGTGCTACAAACACAAACTCTCTCTCTCACACACACACACACACACACACACACACACACACACACACACACACACAGACACACACACACACACAAATATTCCGTCACATCTTTAGGCACATCTATTTTTTTTTCTTACACTGTAATTTTTCCTTAACTGTGAAGCAAAGTCGTAACTGAATAAGGAAGAATGCCATCCTGAGCCTGTGGCTGAATGTCATTGATTCCTTTGATAATGTGGCACAGAAACAGTTGCTTTACATGTGTGTTTATGTGTGCATGTGTGTTACAGAGAGTAAGACAGATACAGATGGGGACAAATTAAAGGAACAATCTAAATAAATGAATGGAGAAACATAACAAATGTAGATACAGTACATAAAAAGGCATTCACATCCTATTATGGTGTGTGACATGCACATTCATGCTTAGCCGGTGGCTCTGTTATCCTCTGGGGGACATGTTCCTGCCATGGTTTGGGTCCACTTATCTCCTCAGAGGGAAATGTTGCTGCAAATCAATGCCCATTTATTCTGAGTCATTATCTTCATTCCATAATGAAACAATTCTACCCTGATTAGAGTGATACCTTTCAGTATGACAATGCCCCCATCCACAGGGCACGAGGGGTCACCCAATGGTTTGATGAGTATAGGAAATTATGTGAATCATATGCTAAGAGCTTTGTAGTCATCGGATCTCAACACAAATGAACAGCTAAGATGTTCTGGCATCGTGTCCCAACAACTTACCATGACAATTTGTGTTGGTTGTTCCTTTTGCTGAAGCATACAGCACCTTTATCCCTGTCAGTTTGAATGGAGTTGGAAGCTGGATTAGATGAACAGTTTGGGTTTTAAAATCAAACAGACTGAGAAAAGAGATGCTTTCAGAGTTATGACTGGCACAACTTAAAAATAAAGACACTGTAAAAACCACAGCTAAGGAAAATAACAGACCCTGCATGTCAAGAAGAAAAGAAAGGCAACAATTGCACCATCACACATCATCCCTTCTCATCTCAGTCAGTGCCCTTCCAGGTCACTCTTGTCTTTCTCCAGAGATGTCTGGAGTCTTGGTCACTTAGACAATACCTATACCTATACCGGTTTTCTTTTTTTAATTGCAATTATTTTAAATGAACTGCTTTTGAGTACATCAGCAATAGTTTCCATTTATGAAACACAACTAATTCTACTGCTTCTGAATACATAAAATATACTGTAAGTCACTCTCTCAGTCTTCAGTTCATTTAATTATCTTCCTCACATTTGCTGTTTGCATCTTCACACAGGAACGGAGACAGATTTTCAGGTATTAAATGGCAGACAAGAAGACGGTGGCACATTCACTTTCATCTTATTATACAAAAAAATACCTCTTTGTGTCGAGTCTCCAGGGATGATTCTGATTGGAGAGAATCCAGGTTTATTCAAGCTTTATACTTCTGAGTAATGGCAGGATTGCTCAGTCTCTCTCTCTCTCTCTCTCTCTCTCTCTCTCTCTCTCTCTCTCTCTCTCTCTCTCTCTCTCTCTTTCTCCTTTTTTCTGTTAGTCCCTCCGTTCTTCTTCTGAAATCCCACTCATCCCTTCTCTCTCTTTCTGTCTCTTTCACTCGATGAACCTGTGTTTTGCTGTCCATGCCTGTCCAGTGTGAGAGTCTCCTCTCCTCTCAGAAAAGATCGGGTCAAAAGAAACTAGGAATGCATCATGGCGTGATTCACTGTGTCTAGATAACCCATCTTAATACCAGTCTCACTCAAACAACAGGTCAGGAGAACAGCTCTAGTCAATCTAATGAGTCATTCGCAATATGATTGACCCACAACGCACATATGTCACGTTGGTCAAAGAATTAGTATTCACAACACAAAATCAACCATCTTTTTCTCCTTTGTACAGTCTCAGATCCTGCAGGAGACTAATTGCCGGACTGTCCTCAACCAAAGCTTTGTTGTTGCACTAAGCTTAGTGGATCAATGAAATTGCATTTGAGTATCTGTTGCCCAAAACGACTCTGGTTGGCCATCCCTAAAGGAAGGCCCTAATAGCAATTTACTGTTGTCCTTTCTCAAGGACACTTTTCTTTGTTTCAGAATAATACGCAGTCAGTAATAAGAGCTAAATAAACCATTAATCCTCTCAGGACTTTCTTCTATGTACCAAATCAGGCTTTGTGCACGTAGACTGCTTTCAACTAAGAGACAGTAATTGAGTTTAGCATGTGTGTGTAATAGTGAAAAATGATGATGTCCATGTCCTATTTTACAATTTTTTTTGCTTCACCCTCATTGTATTGTTGAATATAATGAGCTAAAATTAACTCACAATGCAGCTCAGGCAGTATGAATGATGTGTCAGTGTTTCTTTGTGTGAGTAGGTGTGTGTTTGTAAGTGATGCATGAAAGTATATCAATAAACCTGTCATCTCCACACATCTCCCCCTGTGTTTCTTTTCTTGCAAACCTCATCTTTCTCTCAATCAATGGACCATAAATGGGACATGGTGTTATTTGCTATTTCATCTTCTAGTTCTTGGTATCTTCCTGTAGACTGCTTCTGCTGCATGCAGCTCCACCTACATACTACATCTACATTAATCATCACACTATGGACATCCGCTGCGACCGATAGGACAGATAGTCCAGTGGTCCTCCCCTCCATCCCGTGTCATAGGCACTGCATAAACAGATTAAATGGAGTCATGCATCCATGCAAACTGGCACACACATGAATGGATAAACATGCTGAAACATGCAGATTATGCTACGCGTGCACGCAAATAGACACACTATCACATACACAGCACCACAGCTTTAATTTGCCTGGTTTATAGCACATAGTTTATTTCCCCAATTACTCACACATCAGTGTATCACCATATCAACAATTAAAGTATAATTCACAAAATGAGGGGTCTTTTTTTGTGAACTTCTCAAAATATGTATCATAGCCATTAAATGATTGTCTTTCAGCTTCACACTAATGCCTTATTCATATTATTCATATTATTATTTTGACTTCAGCATAGTAAAACAATCTAAATGGGCTGTCAATCATAAACGCAATGTCTATTATGATCACTTGCATTTTAAAAATATTATATATAAATATATATTTAGAAAAACCCTGTAATTTCAGTGCAAAACAGATGCAACACACATTATAATCATCTCATTCATTGTCAGCAGTCCTGTGTTATGATACCAAGTTGACAACAATACAGGTCATCTAGAAAAAGATGTTTATAGAGTATTTAATCTGCACTCTGTTTCCAGCTGTATTTTTTCACAGCTCTATTTACAGTAAGCGTTGCCAAATGTATTATGGCAGCACATCAAAGGGAATGATTATGGTACGATCTTTGGTAGGACCACAGGTACTCAGGCAACCTTCACAGGCCGCAAGCGGATATCATAACCTTGGCAGATATATTCTGCTGCCACTGTTTAACATTTGTGTGTGTGCGTCTCTGTGTGTGTGTGTGTGTGTGTGTGTGTGTGTGTGTGTGTGTGTGTGTGTGTGTGTGTGTGTGTGTGTGTGTGTGTGCGTGTGTGCGTGTGTGTGTGTGTGTTTCTCATTGTTAATTAATATTGGACAGTATTACTAATGATTTATATATCACTGATGAGACTGACCTGGATTAGTCATCCATGGGTCAGTGGTGGTTTTGTTTAAAATCTTTCCCTTATTGTACAGACCATATGATGTGAAATCAAGTTGCACATTAAGCCGGTTTCTAGATGCGATTAGATAGATCATTCAACTAAAATGAAAAGATCATTGAAATAATCACAGGAACGTAAAAGAGGCTGTGTGTTAGAGATGAAATCAAGGCTTGAGTTGCGCTTCATGTTTAAATTGGTCCTCGTCTGTGTGAGCTATATGTCTTCTAATGTGTCTGACAGTCCATTTTCATCATCAACGTTCTTCTCCCAGGAGTGAAATAATGTGTGCCCTCCAGGCAATGTAAATGAAGAAAAATGTTAAAGCCTAGGCCGAGGATCAGACAGTGGATGGGTGAAGTTAAACGTGATTTCAACTAATTGATGTATGGCCTCACTTCATCTCGTGGGATGAAACCCAGAAATGTCATGTTAGAATGTAATTACCTTTATTGCAGTCTCCTGTTTCATGTTTGAATATAGACTCTCCAACATTTATATTTTTCACTCCTAATGCAAGGCAAGTGTTTGCTGTAACACATTAACATGTTTCTGTCAGAATTACTCTAAAATCATCTGAATCAACTCTACAACCTAAATATCCTCTCTAAGACAATTCTACTTCAATATTTTATTAACTACTATTTCTGAGTGCCAGTTAGGGACCAATAAAAATGGTTTACTGTGGAGTACATGATCCTTTTAAACGCAGGAGCACTGTTAAAGCTCTGACATTATAAAGAATGGGAAGGTTCATTTGAATTCAACAACCTTCAAGGCCTGATTGTTTATTCAAACAAATGCCAGATGTGTCATATGCCATGATTGGGGTCATGACACTCTGTCAAGAGAGGAAATGAAATAGTCTCATAAAATGTACAAAGAAAAGATGATGCTGTTACTAAATTTAACTTTATTAGCGCATGCCTTTGACGTTTCCATTAATGCCATTAAAAAGAGGAATTGTGAGAATATTACAATAAATCACAATAATGCCCCCCAAAAAATGAAGTTGACCTTTCTGAGGGTATTTTATACAAAATATCATAAGTTCAGTCGATACATTTCAAATGCAAAAACTCTAAGTGTTATTAAGAAGACTTACATACATCAATAGGCATTGATAGTGATTGATTGCAATAGTTCAATAGCTGATAGCTCCGATTCTATGTTCAGCCAGTTTGAGCTCTTGAGCTCTGGGAGGCGCTAGAGTCTGTGACAACTAAAAATGTATTTTAAAAAGTCCATCATACCAAGTGCCATCAATATTCTTAATTTAACATAGTGACTGAGTAGATGTAAGACCCAGACACTGACATGAGCTGTGTTCATGTGTTTTAATGTGTAATAGGACTAAATGCTTTCTGCATTTTATGTCTTTGGTGAGCCGAAGACAAATTCCCACCCTGGTGGACAACAAAGATATATTCTATTCTATTCTATTATCTTTCAGGATGTGGCGCCCTCCTGTGGCTTCTAAGAAACACTGATATTAGTATAAAACATGATACATATCCTAAAGAAATCCTTTCAATAACACAGTTAAACAGCGAGAATTGGGGAATAAGCACGGTGCATAATTCACATCAACAATTTAAAACTATATGAATATCATAAGATAAGTGACAATAAACAGAAACCTGCCTGTCCTGTGGAGGCGCTGTTTACAAACAACGCCGACTGTTCGCGTCCAACGGAAGTGCGACTGTTGTTTATCCGGCAGTTAGCCTACTCGCCGTTGGAGAAACGATGGCCAGTTATGCAGCAAAACAAGGACCTAAAATTGTCTCCAAATCATCTGCGGGAGGCTCCGGGCCGGCAGGGGTTGGCGGCGGCCTCCCGGCTATGCCCATAGCCTCTCCGCTCATGGGGAAAAAGAAGAAGCCTTTTCTGGGGATGCCCGCTCCCCTGGGCTACGTCCCCGGTCTGGGTAGAGGGTAAGCTAACCGAAGCTAACACGCATAGTTAGCTTGCTAACAACCGTTAGCTCTCTAGCTAGTAAGCTAGGTGATTGGTGTTAAATGAAGGCTAAGCAAGCTACATAGTATTTTATCTTTTGGCAACTGGGCTGAAGTGAAAAGACATCGCAACAACCTTAATGCATTATATTTATGCAAATACGCAATAGTAGCTAACGTTAAATACAATTAGTTAAATTAATGGAGGTACTAGCTCGCATTAGATGCATTGAAAAGATGTCTTCCTTCTCGTAATGCCGAATAAACTAAACTAAATAGTGTTAGTGACTCCAGCTATTATTTTTCAGTTTATTTCTGACTCCACATAGCCTGCTGACAAAACAGTTGAAAGTGAAAACCTATGCTGGTCACATATCTCTCTTCTCTCTTCTATCTTGCTGTCAAACCAAGTCAATGCAGCATGATCTAACGTTAATAAGTCAATCATCAAATGTATCAAAACGTCACTAAAAAAAGCACAGATAACTTGTCAAGCAACCGCCATCAGCTGGTTGTGTATTAAGTTAAAAATCCCAGTACATGCTTATCACAAGTCTACCTATGTTTATTTGTGTAACTAACATTTAACTTAATTGCTCCTCTCTAGTGCAACTGGTTTCACCACCCGATCTGATATTGGTCCTGCTCGCGATGCCAACGATCCAGTGGATGACCGACATGCAGCTCCAGGGAAGAGAACGGTTGGGGACCAAATGAAAAAGAACGAGGAGGATGAGGAAGATCTTAACGACACAAACTATGATGAGGTGCTTATGATTGGACTCTATGGCTGTTATGTGTATTTGTTGTAGGGCTATCACATTGTTTGACTTAATCCATTCACTCAAAGTTTCTTCTGACATTTAAATCCCTCTGGTTGTTTTTTTTTCTTGTAGTTTAATGGATATGCTGGTAGCTTGTTCTCCAGTGGGCCCTATGAGAAGGATGATGAAGAAGCAGATGCTATATATGCAGCACTGGACAAGAGGATGGATGAAAGGCGCAAAGAAAGAAGGTTACTAAACAATTAGTCTATTTTCCACCAGAGCTTTAGGGAACCAGCATATAGTTTCCAAGATTTACATGGTGTATGTTTAACATCCTGTGCACTTGACACTGCATGTGAGTGTAATTATGAATGCTTTCATCTGTATTTTCAGGGAGCTGAGAGAAAAGGAAGAAATTGAGAAATACCGTATGGAACGACCCAAAATCCAGCAGCAGTTTTCAGATCTGAAGGTACAAAATTGCACATGAAAACATTGAAACCTCTACTGTTCTCTTCTAACACCTGTCTCTTAACATTTTGCAGACCTATAGTATTTTGTCACTCTTGAGTGGAAAGACATATGTTCCCAAACAATTGAAATCACCGTAACTGGATTGTCACAAGACAACAACAGAATTTCTTTTACAAAGAAACCACATGTCTCTTCGAAGAATCAAAAGACGGCAGGGGAAAGCTGCAAACTGACAAACACATTTCTTTATTTTCTTTGAGTTGTACACATTTTTCAACACATCCTGCCTGCATAGTAAGGCTGCAAAAATGAATGGAAAAATCAATTGCAATCACGTTTTTAAATAAATTTTGCTTAGAGAAAATGCACCAACAATAAGGAGCTGTCTTATTTTGATGCAAATATTTTTACATTAGCAGGAATGTAGCACAACATGGAAGTGAAAACAGTGCTCTCCTTATTTGAAGGAAAATAAAAAATAATAATGAATAAAAAATATGAATAATCATTATCAAAATATTCGTGTTTATCAAATTTAAATGCCTTTTTTTTAAATTGATAAATCGCTTGCTCTTTAGTATGTCAGAAGAGAGTGAAAATGTCCATCCCAGTTTTTCAAATTCCAAGGTGATATGGGATAAAGCAGTGGTTTTCAATCTTTCTGTGGCCAAGTGTCGGAGGGCTGTCAAATAAAATTGATTAAAAAAAATTCCCGCGTCACGCCTGACGATCTCTGGCAGATCAGTGGCGGCACAGTGGTTGAAAATCACTGGGATAGAGAACACAGAAAAGTAGGAAACTCCATAATTGAGAGGCTGAAAACAGCACTTTCTGACGTTTTTGCATGAAAACTGCTTTAACGATTAATCGGTTACAAAAATAGTTGCCGATTGTTTTTCTTTCGACCGACTTATTGATTAGTCGACTAATCGTTGCAGCTCTAGTCCATTTCAAGCTATTCCACATCTCTCTTTCACCTGTCTTCATTCTCTCTTTTTTTAATCTCTTCACAGAGGAAGTTGGCAGAGGTGTCAGAGGAGGAGTGGCTGAGCATCCCTGAGGTGGGAGATGCCAGGAATAAGCGGCAGAGAAATCCCCGCCATGAGAAACTCACCCCTGTCCCCGATAGCTTTTTCTCCAAACATCTGCAGACCGGAGAGAACCATACCACTGTTGACCCTCTGCAAGCGGTCAGTGTCCAAACACACATCCACATACTGTAGACATCCGCATGAAACGCATCACTAAAACACATGATGTCCTTTAAGCCTGCAGCGGCAGAAGTCGGGATCACATGATCTGTTAGTACTTAAACTGAAAACAATTAAGTTTGTTGAACATTTTTCAGTTCTTGCCATGTACAAAATGTTACATTATGACCATAATTTTGCTACACGGTGTAGTTCAGCCCTGCAGCACTTTTTCACAGGTATCATTTACAGTGCTGAGAAAATGTCATATGATCTAGGCCTACGTTTCCTTAAACGTTTTTGCCATACCGTAACACAATTCCCACAGATAGAATAATGCTCCTCTCCATTATCACTGTGTCCATTCTCCACTAGCTGGGAGGTCTGAACACGCCTTACCCAGGAAGCATGACACCGGGGACAGGAGAGCTGGACATGAGGAAAATCGGTCAGGCCAGGAACACACTCATGGACATGAGGCTCAGCCAGGTAACTAATAATCGTCCTTTACACCATTCTATCATTCATACTCTCGCTGTCGATACGCACAAATTGTTGTTTTCTCTTACCTGTGTCTGCCTTTTATCAATCTTTAGGTGTCTGACTCAGTGAGTGGACAGACAGTGGTGGATCCTAAAGGTTACCTGACTGATCTTAACTCCATGATCCCCACACATGGAGGAGACATCAGGTAGAGACACACAGGCGACACAAGAAGTTCCTGTGTGTTTGTGTTAAGTTGTGTGTGTGTCTGATGGTTTGTCTTTGGTTCTGCATGTCCAGTGACATCAAGAAGGCTCGTCTGCTACTGAAATCGGTGAGGGAGACCAATCCTCATCACCCGCCTGCCTGGATTGCCTCTGCCAGGCTGGAGGAGGTGACGGGCAAACTGCAGGTGGCCAGGAACCTGATCATGAAAGGCACAGAGATGTGTCCTAAGGTAAAGCATGGTGAACATGTATATTAAATCTATTGAGCACTTTTGCAAATACCCATATATCAATAGCTCATCTAGACCATAGATTGGGTAAAATGTATTGATTTGTTTATCGGTTGATGTTATACACTCTTGTTTGGAGGAAGAAGCAAATGAAACCTATAGCATCAAAGATGGATTCCAGACCTTTCAATCTGCTTCACCAGCTGTTTAGATGACGGAACTGTCCAGCTGAGAAGTGGGGGAAATGTTGTTTTGCCCTCCTGTTGATGTAAACAGTTCTCTTTGCCCATCAGAGTGAGGATGTGTGGCTCGAGGCAGCCAGGCTTCAGCCTGGCGACACAGCCAAAGCCGTGGTAGCCCAGGCTGTCCGCCACCTGCCACAGTCCGTCCGCATCTACATCAGAGCTGCAGAGCTAGAGACGGACATGCGGGCTAAGAAACGAGTCCTCAGGAAGGGTAAGGCTCCCAGATAATACCAATTGTAACAATATACTGTGTATATAACAGGGCTCGAAACACCACATGCTCACGTTGTAAGGAAGTCAAACGTTGATATTTTGATAAGACAGTGTTGCTGTTATGTTTCTATGAGAAGACTTTTGTGTTCCTCCTCAACAGTGCATGAACACGTAACAGTTTCCCTGCCAAAAGGAAGACACTAATTTCAGCTGTGCAAAGATTCAAAGCCAGTCTGTCTGTCTATTGTCTCATAAAATCACCCACACAGACGGTGCCTGCACATGTGAGATTTACAAAAAGGTTTCATAAGTGTTACATTTGGTAGCTGCAATTTTTCATCAAGGCCAGGCACCTTATCTGAACCATGGTGTCAATGCCCTAACATGCATGCATGCATGCATACACACACACACACACACACACACACACACACACACACACACACACACACACACACACACACACACACACACACACACACACACACACACACACACACACACACACACACACCAATATTTCCCAGCAGCATACCCCACTGACAGAGATGAATGCGGAGCTTCCTCTGTGGAAGAGCTCACTCCGCCTCTACATGTTCAGTTACCTCTGCTCTACTTTTCTCCATTACATACACAACACTCTGCCTTCCCACTCAGACACTATTTAACTTTACAACTATTGCAGGAAATGGTGTTTGGTGTTTGTTTGTATTCCTTGCATGTTCACTGAAATGGAAAGTGTCTTCATTTCCCTTTTTGTCTCTGTAAATGAGGTGTTGCCAGTGTACATATACTTACTCTGTGTTTTTCCAGTATAAAAACATTTGCCTGTAACGGCAAGCTCCAAAGAATAAATGTTTTGTTAGTTAGTTTGTTGCCTTGAGCAACACCCTGACCTGCCCACAAACTGTAAATCACTGGGAATTGAAATGTGTCATGGAAATGATTTAACAGTTGTGTAATTGTTGCCCATGCAGCTCTGGAGAATGTGTCCAAGTCAGTTCGACTGTGGAAGACGGCTGTCGAGCTGGAGGAGCCAGAGGATGCTAGGATCATGCTAAGCAGAGCTGTGGAGTGTTGCCCTACTAGTGTGGAGGTACGCCTAGCTGTCGTTTAATTCCCCCCGTCCCGTCCCAACATGTACAAATTGCAATGCAACATTATTATCATTCCTACCTCTACATCTAATTATTCCTGTCTGTCCTCTCTAGCTGTGGCTGGCTCTGGCCCGGTTAGAGACGTACGAGAACGCACGTCGTGTCCTGAACAAAGCTCGAGAGAACATCCCCACCGATCGTCACATCTGGATCACTGCTGCGAAGTTGGAGGAGGCCAATGACAACACTCAGATGGTGGACAAGATCATTGACAGAGCCATCACTTCTCTACGCGCCAACGGCGTGGAGATCAACAGAGAGCAGTGGATACAGGTGTGTACCTGTGGCTTTATTAGAGAGAGACACAGAGAGAGAGAGAGAGAGAGAGAGAAATGAATGACTGCGTAATGTGTGCGTCAGCTTTGATAACATGCCAGCATACTTCTATTTGATCTGGGTGCAACAGAACACAAGCCAGCACTGTGTTTGTTTTTGCAATCATAGGCATCTGCTGCAATCACTCTTCACACTTTTTTATTTTTTATGGTCCTTGACGTTCGAGATTTCTCTACCTCTGGCAAAGTATGTGGTCATTGTGGTAGGTTTATCAGGGCCGTTTGCCAGTACACTCATCGCAGCACCAACAACAGATATCTTTTTAAAATGGCAGGATTCAGCGGCTCTTAAAAGAATCCTTTTATGTGCGGAACCCTGAGCGTGCCTTTTATTCTGCCCACAAGAATCATCCGTGCAGAGAATACCTCTCATAAAAGCCTGGCTATCTATAAAACTGCAATTCCATGAATATACTGTCGGTTCATTTAAGAGTTTCTGGTCTTAGTGGTAGAAAATATTTTTCTGACATTTCAGGTGTGTATTCATCTAAATCACTCCCATCATTCACCTCAATGTGCTGACTATTGTACTGTAGGGGTCAGTAGTTCATCCCACAACTCTCTTGCATTCCCCTTCCATATACCATCCACGATCTTGATGTTTTTGTCCCGCAGGATGCAGAGGAGTGTGACAAAGCAGGCAGTGTGGCTACCTGCCAGGCCGTGATAAGGGCTGTCATAGGGATTGGTATTGAGGAGGAGGACCGCAAACACACCTGGATGGAAGATGCCGATAGTGTGAGAACCGACATATCAGTTTTTTTTTAGTTTTTTTACATAAGCCGCACTCTGACACGTCATTCACATACTCATTTTCTGTCGGGGTTTAACTTAACTGAGATGCTTGTCTGTTATGTTTCAGTGTGTTTCCCATGGAGCGCTGGAGTGTGCCAGGGCCATCTATGCCCATGCTCTGCAGGTGTTCCCCAGCAAAAAAAGTGTCTGGCTTAGAGCTGCCTACTTTGAGAAAAATAACGGCACCAGGTGACCAGATTTGGTTTCTGAAAATAAAAAACCGATTGTATTGAAAAACTGACTTCATTACGTCATGTTTTTATTTGTTAATGTTTAATATTGGATCGCTTTATTGAGGGTCTGTCTTTTATTATATTCTGTGTGTCTCTCCTTTTACCTCTCATGTGCTTAATCATCTGACACTGTGCTCCCCCCTTCCATTACTCTTCAATGTCTCAATGCATCTCTCAGGGAGTCTTTGGAGGCCCTGCTCCAAAGGGCTGTGGCTCACTGTCCCAAAGCAGAGGTCCTGTGGCTGATGGGGGCCAAGTCCAAGTGGCTGGCTGAGGACGTACCTGCCGCCAGGAGTATCCTTGCTCTGGCTTTCCAGGTGATGATGCCGTTATGCAAAGTTTTACGTGTTCATTTGGTATCCGTGCAAACCTGGGTCTCACTCTGTTTTCCCCTTTCCTGTTTCCTGTTTCTCCCCCTCCTACTTTTATTTTCCTCTCTAGGCTAACCCTAACAGTGAAGAGATCTGGCTGGCTGCTGTCAAGCTGGAGTCTGAGAATAACGAGTATGAAAGAGCCCGTCGACTGCTGGCCAAGGCCCGCAGCAGTGCCCCGACAGCCAGGGTAAGTGTGATGATCCAGTACAAAAGTAGAGTAGAAATTAAAACAGATCAGCTGGATACAATTTAAAAAATGTTTTTTAATATGGATAAGAGCGCCTGCTAAAGACGTGTAGTATAATAATAATAATAATAACAACATTTTCCTAAGTTTCTTGGCTGTTATGTGCAGGGGAAGATTGTCTAACAGCCCTTTCGTGACCCTCTGTACCAGTACTGACAGTTTGTTTTTCATTATGCAATGTTGGTATGAATAGATGTCTTCTACAAACATCCTGTCTCTTGGTTAAGGCTTGCAAGTTTACTACACCTCAAAACAATCGGCACCACACGTTGACAGGTGCTGTCAGTAATGCTTTTAAACTCTTATCAGGTGACTCGGCTACACCCTCTTTAGTTATATCTGTTGTATTTGCTGACGGATGCAACTAAGAGAGCCTGCTTTAATGACTGCTGTACTGATTATCCTGTCAGATCCTGTAAGATAAGACAACTGCTCGCCGTTAATCAAGCAGCATTAGAAAGGGGGAGTTCATGGGTCCTATTTATACATCGCTCCTGACTGACTGACTGAAAAGCATATGTGTTTGTGTGTGTGTGTTATCTCTATAGGTATTTATGAAGTCGGTAAAGTTGGAGTGGGTTTTGGGGAACATAGACGCTGCCCAGGAGTTGTGCACTGAGGCCCTGAAACACTACGAGGACTTCCCCAAACTTTGGATGATGAGAGGCCAGATAGAAGAGCAGTGTGAAAACATGGATAAGGCCAGAGAGGCCTACAACCAAGGGGTGAGGAGGGGAAGAGTTTAGTTTGTTTAGTTATTATAATAACCACAATGGCAAGGCAACCGATGGAGTACAACTTTTACTTTTAAGGACGTTTAAGTGCATTTTTGATCATATGTGTTTTGATAAAAAATGTGTGTTTCCCTAATAACTGGTCAAATAAATATGTGATAAATTACTTGTTTGTCCCTCTTTAGCTGAAAAAGTGTCCTCACTCGGGGGGCCTGTGGTTGCTGCTGTCTCGTCTTGAAGAGAGAGTGGGACAGCTGACCAGAGCCAGGGCAATCCTGGAGAAGGCACGACTCAAGAACCCCCAGATCCCCGAGCTATGGTAGGAACATACACAACAAAGACCATGTGGTAGGCCACCTAAATGGCAAAAGCAGGACGCTGCCTGATGAAGAGCTTTAAATTAAAAGGTCTGTTTGCATGCTGAGCTATCACAAATGTTTATTTTGGCATGCAAGTAGCTTCCCTCTCTTCCTTTTTGTTGGTATATTTTTTATGCTTTTACTACATCAATGAAATATGTTTTTATAGATGCCACAGAAACCCAATGTGGGGATCGTTAAAAAACAAAGATATGAGATAAAACTGGCACACGTGTAAATCTCCGTCTCTAAAATGGTGTATATGTTATTATTTTAACCAGGTTGGAGTCGGTGAGGCTGGAGTTCCGGGCTGGACTTAAGAACATCGCCAACACACTAATGGCCAAAGCCCTGCAGGAGTGCCCCAATTCAGGTGAGAATATATTCCTGCTGTTCTAAACCTTTTAATGTTTTATGTTTTTCATCAGGTTTTGTGATGAAGGGCCTAATTGGGCTTTGAATTTAAAAGTCCTTAAACATTATCAAATGTGTAATTATGAGGTCTTTATTTTAATATTAACCTTGATTTTCTCTGAATTTGCTGATTTGTAAGAAGCAGAATCAAGCCAAAGCCAAGCTAATGTTTACCTTATTACCTCAATGTTCTTTTATTATACCTGTGACGACCACCTGATGGGTCATACTCAAGTGTAGAGAGAAATCTGATCTTTCAGTTATAGTTAAGAGTACCTCAGATACAGTACCTCCAGTTATGTTCAAGTATTTTAAAATGTTTTCCAATAAAATGCCGCAGAGCTAAACAGTTTTTAGATTAGGGTTTGTATTGTCAACATTATTCCAACTGTCCAATTGGACTGTAATACTTATATATATTTTTATAATTACTTCTTCTTTGTGTCCGTAACCTCAAATTCTCTGTTTTGACCCACTCTTTCCTCTCTACTCTTTCCTACAAGGTATCCTGTGGGCTGAGGCAGTGTTTTTGGAGGCCAGGCCCCAGAGGAAGACTAAGAGTGTGGATGCTTTGAAGAAGTGTGAACATGATCCCCACGTCCTGCTAGCTGTTGCCAAGTATGTCAGCATCTTTTCACTGTTTTCCACTCTCTCTTTTTTTACAGTAATAAGCTGCAAGTCTTTATCATATAATATGTTCTCTTTCTCTGCAGTACTGCTTTTTACAGTGTGTCCAGCAAAACTTTAGGCATGGTACTTGAATTTGTATTAATTTCAAATGCATGCTTGCGTTTTAGGTTGTTCTGGAGTGAGCGTAAGATCACCAAAGCCAGAGAGTGGTTCCTGAGGACAGTAAAGATTGAGCCAGACCTGGGAGATGCTTGGGCTCTCTTCTACAAGTTTGAGCTGCAGCATGGCACAGAAGTAAGGATATTATTTGTGTCTCTTTCTTTTCATTTTGTGTATGTCAATGGTCATGTTTACATGGAAGGTCCTGTCAAGCTCACATGGTTCACGTTTGACGGAGAATGAAAAAGGCATTCTTCAGTCAAATGCAAGTTTAGTTAATGTAGCTTAGTTTATCAAGGTGTGTGTGTGTGTGTGGGTGTGGGTGTGGGTGTTATGTGTGTGTTATGGGTATCTAACCCCGCTTGTTCTGCGTCCAGCAGGATCAGCAGGAAGAGGTGCGAAAGCGCTGTGAGAATGCGGAGCCCCGCCATGGAGAGCTGTGGTGTGCCGAGTCCAAACACGTCCTGAACTGGCAGAAGAAGACAGGAGAGATCTTAGCGGGGGTAGCCAGCAAGATCAAGAACACATTCTGAAAAAAGGAAATTTGCCCTGTAAACACCTGGAGGACTCTGGCAGTCACCAGTCTAGGAGGAAACGGCTATGGACATGCTCAACTATTGTTCTCTACCAGGACTTTCCAATCTGCGGCAGATACAAAACATTCACACACACCACTTACCTTACAGATTTTATTGTTCTTCAAAACCAAATCACAGTTTGTATACTTATCAACAGAAACTAATAATTAAAAGATTTCATGTCAAAGAGAAAGCAAAGTACCTATTTTAAACTTTGCTGATTACACTCTTCATGTGAGTAAATAGCAGCAACAGGAGTAGGTTTTTGTTT
This sequence comes from Cottoperca gobio, assembly GCF_900634415.1. Classification (NCBI taxonomy): domain Eukaryota; kingdom Metazoa; phylum Chordata; class Actinopteri; order Perciformes; family Bovichtidae; genus Cottoperca; species Cottoperca gobio. Next base: position 7,518,506 of record NC_041361.1, read on the forward strand.
GACAGATCTGTGGGGTTTTTTTTTGACTCAGCAACTCCAGAAAATAACATTTTGGTTTGTAAGCCATTCCTGTGTAACTTTAGCTTTGTATTTGAGGTATTTGTCCCAAGTCTGCTTCCGGACTGCTGCAGGTTGTCCTCTGGGATTTAAGCTCTTTCCTTTTTTAGCTTCTGATGTATGCACAGTGTCTCCCATCTCACACATAACACCCCATAGGTCCTTCAGAGTTCTTGGAAATGTTCATGTACAATAACTTTTGTTATTGGGATCCAGCCATTACCATCAATGTGAAAACATGTTAACTAGTCTATTGTTTTGCCATGCTGTTAATTCGTCAATTCAGTTTGGCTTAAGCAGTGTGCCAGTTCTGTGTGCCGAATTGAAATTGAGTGAAAATCATGCCAGACCAGCACTGTACCGGCCAGGCTTTGGAATGCATCCCCAGGTCACTCCTTGATTACACACAATAATAATAACAATTACTAGATCAATACATTTATTTGTCTATTTTTCTGCTGATTAGAGTCGAAATTCTAATTGCAGTAAGTGTACTTATACAAAACACACAGGTTGATTAATTCCACCTTTACAGTATTTTTGGAATGAACTCTTTAGGTATCAGGTGATCAGATGTTATTGTCTTTGTTATAACAAAAAGAACTACATCTTATTTTTGAGGATTTCTTTTTTCATGTCCAGATTTGACTTGTCTGTTTTTAGTAGTTGTGTATATAAACTCCTCGTCAAGGACTATTACATGACTTCTCGTGTTATTGTAATGACCTGCTTTTTTTTTACGTAGCTTCCTTGGAATGTGTTTAAATTAAAGCATCCAATAAACAACACAGTTTATTGAAGGATTTCCTGTCTCTCCCAAACAAGTCACATTATAAAATGTCATGTTGTCATTTGAATGTCAAATTTAATTCTGAGTGCTTTTAGTTTCTTAATGTGTTTTTTCCCAGACATTTCAGTCCAAGAGATGTACTCCCATGCCGTTCTCCTGCATGGTCAGCATTTCGGTTGCTCTGTATGGGCTTTCATTGTATCTGTACATTTTGGTTTGGCTGAAACCAGTTTGGATCACTGCATTATGTAAATGTTAAACATCATAAGAATTAAGCATCGTTTCATTATTGAGCTGGTTTTCTGTTGCTCTCACTAAAGCTCAGGGGCTCTTTCCCCACTTAAGCCACCCAAGGTGAAAATGTATGCCCAGAAGGCATTTTGGTTAAACCTTACACCACAATTCACGCGCTGTTCTCACCACTCCTCCTTGGCATGTCTTTCCAACGAAACCGAAAGGATGAAAGCAAGTGATTGATTGCGGTGTCAGCAATCCATGACGGGGAAAGAAATTGGAGCAGCAGTGCCTTTGGTGTTGTTGGAAACCACGGAGCACCACATCGGAAGTCCAGCAGCCACCGCGGTAATCTATCCACCTGAGGAAGTGTAAACAAAATAAAAACAGGCTTTGGAGACAATGAGCGCGACCAGATCTGGAGTAATTCTTTGGCTCTTCCTGCTGCTGATAGAGATGGCTTTGCTTGTCTAAGGATCCCGCAGTAGAACATGATAAATGGTATGTGTGTGCGCTTAACATCTGGGTTGCGTATTTACGCAACAGATGAGCTCATGTAGAAAACTATTCAAATTTGCGCCGCTGTCGATGAAGTTTGTTTACAGGGCTGTACTTTTTGTAGAACTGTATTCACATTGGTCATTATGTCGTGTGGGGCAAACGGCTGGAAACCGAGGGTTGCTTTTACGCAGGCCAAGCTGTGGCGCACTGTGGGTCCGAGCAGAAGCCATTGATTCATGTTTTTTTTTCTTCTCATTGTTAATAAAGAGTGTATTTATTCTTTACTTAATGTTTTAACACCGCTCTCCTTTATAGTGTCTGACTGGAACTCTACTTCGTAATGTCCTGCTGGTTCTCTTGTTGGCCGAAGCTTGTGGTAAACGTAGATGTAACTATAGGGAGATCCTGGGCTCCTACCGAGAGATCATCTTCGTTGAGCTGCAGAATCTGGTATGAGGACATTGTTACTTGCAGATATGTGCACCTCATGTGACGTTTATAGAGATCTAGTTTTACTTTTACTTTTTTTTATTCGCCCTATTAACATGGGTCTAAGTGTCAGTTTATTCGAGCAGCTGTTATTAAACATACGA